>NC_064929.1:91776104-92077644 GCF_023897955.1 Schistocerca gregaria | reverse complement strand
TCACTGGTGCTTGCTTTCACGACGGAGTGGTTCACACACATTCCATTTTCTTGAGACTGCAGGCAGATCCCTTCAAATTTAAAGTATAATTCAGTATGTTTTCTACATTTCATACGAAGTAACATGCATGAAACGCAAATTCAAAGCGGAACTTATTTTTCACTGCAAACTTTAAGAATTTCTTGCAGAAGTTTACCTAATATCACAATAACTATGAGCATTAATGAAATGCTGCGCAGTTCATCATGAAGCTGACAAATTAACGTATAAGATGTGCGAGAGTCAGATGTTTTTAGCTGATAGTTTCCTCAAAATCGTTTAAGAAAGATAGCAGATGAGCCACCTTGCTGTTCATGTAGTCACCTCCTGATGTAAACAAACATAAATACCATAAGAAATTGATAACTCTTTGAAAATGAACAGCTGTAAATGTGACTAAGACTAATAACATGGAATTATACATCCGCAGCTGACAGTCAATATGGGCCAGTTGTCAGATGAGAAGCAAGCATTCTGTAAAGACGTGGTACTGCTGCTTCTAATAGTGAGAAGGTAACTGTAATGACGTTTTACCAACACAAAAATATATAACGAAGTTTCTAAAAAAGCTAACTGGGCATCCCGTGGGGTGCTGGGGTCCTGAGAAGAAAGGCATTCGGCAATCCATCAAATCAATACTGCCAAATCCCTTAATAACCGTGCCGACCCTGTGCAGATGCGGGGCAAAGGCAAAAGAAAAAGTAGGTTACTCAAAAAATGCGATCAACCCTCGGTCCAGTAAGTACTACACCGAGGTAGAATAGAGAACATTTAGTTATTCCCGAAATGCAATTTCACTCTGTAACAGAGTGCAGGCTGACTTGAAACTTCCTTGCAGATTAGAAGTGTGTACCATATCAGGACTCGAACCTGGAACCACCTCCTTTTGTATGCGAGTGCTCTACAGACCGAGCTATCTGAGCAAGCCTCGAGACGCACCCTCACAGCATTACTTCTGCCAGTCACTCGTCCCACAGCATTACTTCTGCCAGTCACTCGTCCATTTCCTGCCTTACAAAGTTATATATTTTCTTCGACGAGTGCCACTCCGACGTGGTTTGCAGGAAAACTTCTGGTAAGTATGGAACATAATGAGACAAGGTACTCGTGGAAGTAAAGCTGTGCACAGTAGAGCACTCCTTTCTAGCGCCCGTGTGTCAGGAGAATGACTCGTGCGTGCACAGTGACAGAATGTCTGATTACGTAGTTTTAATTTTTATCTGTTAGAGTACAGTAGTGCACAGACACATTCAAGAAACAGGTCAGGAGAATGTTTTTGTGAATTGTTCTGTTTATTTCTTGAAGCCTTTTTTGTTTATTTATGTTTGTACAGTTTTGTATATGCTTTTAGTAGTGTGAATGATACGTGAATGTGGTCTAAAGTAACTATGTGGATCACTGTTCTACTGATAAATACTGTACGAATTAGTGTGAGAAATTTTTCAAGACAGTGCGAACGCAGACGACACGACGGGTAACTTTGTATCTTAATATGTTAAGTAAGTTTATGCTAAAAGTAAAGCTAATTCGAGTGCAAATGAAAATAGTTGATAATGAGAAGTATAAACAAAATTTCAGAATGTTAATTATTTATTTCGGGGAAAAAAGTAGGTTTGGAAAGGGTGTTGTTTGTCGATTGCTAGTCGTTGTCGTGAAAAGCGCGGACTACAGCCGGGTTCACACACACAAGTCAAGTCATTCTAGAGTGGCGCTGTGAGCTACCGTCCACACAGGACGCCACAAATTCTTCGTAATTGCGCAGTTTGCAAAATGGCGTCACCTGTCTCAGCTGATTAAACGGCTGTACACATTACTAAATAAGATGTTTTGGAAACATAATAAATGTAAAATATTACTTACCACAGTGTTTCTCGTCTCGACTACATGTTTTAAGAACCGGTCTGCAGCTTCAAACCAAGCAAGGCTGGGTTTATAAATATCGTCTGTAGACGCACCACTCTTAAGTGATTTCAGTACTTTTTATCTTCATTCATATAAGCATTTCGAAAGCTTCGAATTTTTAATTTTGTTGTAGCTACATTATTTCCAGGTACAAATTCACGCATATTGTTTACTATTTCAATTCATGCAGCATCTCTCAAATTTCAGTCTTTGTATGATTCGCTTTTGTCGTTCCAAAGGCATTCTCGTTCTAGATACACCTCCAAGAATCTCATAATTGTCGCTGTTGACCACTTTTTCGGCATATTAATAGCAAACGCACAAACAAAAGCACTACCTGCGAAAGTGCGAACGAATACTCACTAGAAAGGTTTGAATCCAGCCGCGAGGTAGCAATCGAATGACATTATTCGATTGTGAAGGTAAAATGGCGCAACAAAGTAGAACCGAGTTCAACTTTTGTGGCGTGACAAAAGTTGCGCTTCTTAAATGGCGACACCGAAAACTAGGAGTTCACACATGCAACTACAAAGCAACTGCAGTTCGCCATTAGTAGTGGCGATACTTTTGTTGCCTGTATGAACCCGGCTTAACGCGGGAGAATAATGTTTTTATATTGGTCTTAAAGAAAACTGCCCAATCGGAACATTGCTTCTCTCGGAGATAAAGAAGGCTTACAGCAGTCTGACTAGTCGGACCCCATCCTTTCGATGGTACGATAGTGTGTATAGTATGAGCTCTGAAGGAAGTTACAATTTGCCTGTTTCAGTTGTGCTACGTGCTTCAAAAGTGTTTCGAAGTGAAGGCATATTTATTTATTCTGGTTTGTTTTTCAGATAGAAAGTACGGATTTTTTAAATAATTTTGTGTACGAGAAAAGACAGTAATTCCGCGTGGCATATTGAGCGGATCGGTCACTAACAACTTGAGTGCGTTAAACACAGATAAACTTGAAATACATTACCATAAACTTGCCAACGTGCATGAAACGGTTCGTGTATGACTGTGTTAAGATTAGCACGGGCTTGACAATGAAAGTGTACATTATCAAGGTTCAGAACATACCGAAGTTTTGCCAATGTTTTCAGTTTTAATTCAAAATTAAGGGCTTTTCCCTATTCTTGGAATAGTTACGTTGTATGCAGCCTGGTGCGAGTTGCAGTACTGTAGGTTTGTGATCGTCTTTCCTACTGGCAATCTGCTGCAAAGAGTTCACAGGTACGTGCAGGTAATGGACGAAAGGAACCATGCCACGGAGGTCAAATTCACAAATTTAATGAAAAGTCCATTTTGTTTATTAGACTGTTATGTTACTATGAAATACAGCGTAGAGAAAATGACCCATAGAAAAAGAAAAGGAACTTTTTGAATGCCGACGCTCACTGCAGCAGAATGCTGAAGTTCTTCCTCCAATGCCTGCCGTCGGTTACCACTCTTCTCCTCTGTGTCTTTTGCTTTGATTTAGCTTCCCTGTGTCAAATAAACAAGTAGGTATTTATTTATCTGAAAAAGTGCATGCAAGCTAAACAGTAAGGTAATTATCCATAATGGGGCAAATAACTATATACAAACGAATAAACGTTCGTTCATATTTTGCTGTTATTTAACATAACTTATAATCTAGTGTACAAGACAAGTCACACAGCAAGAAACTTCAGATTACATAACTTAATATTCAGTGGATACTTTCCAGTAATACCTGTTTCCTATCTTGTAAACTACACTAATATGTATCAAAGAGAAATAGAAATTTGCATTATTTTCTACCTCTGACCTGTAATGCCACTCTCTTGCATGTATCCTATATCGTGTACAAATGTCAGCAACAACTTGGCAAACTCTCTCGAAAACTTTACGTGGCCTTCGACCGACACTGACAAGTCTTTGCACTTTATCTGAGTTAAATGCAACATTCTTAAATTTACACTATATATTTCTTCAAGCATTGCGTAGCACTTTTCTCTTAAACTGTTTATTTGGTCATATGTTATGTACATCGTTTCAGTCCCGTGGATACTGCAAAAGAACACATTATGCTTACATCAATAGAGAGATAAGTTAACCCCTCATTGCATGATTTTTTTTATTTTTCTGAAAAAATGGTACATGTTATGTTCGATGTTCTGATTTCATAAAAAATGCTTAAAAGTTATAAATCTTATGTAGGGGCGGTTATTTTAGAATTAAGGGTTTCTGCCATATATGGGGCAGCATGCAGTAACGACTACTACCATGTGATACCAGTTTTGGGATTGATGATGCACAATGTGGAAAATATACAATAAGATACATACATGAACTAGCAGAGCTGTATTTATATAAAACAATTACACTTTCTATGCATTACAATACACATATTTTGAGAAAATAACACAAATTCTGTTTCCTTTTTTCTCTATTCATTATGAAACTTGATGCAGCAATTTCTCTCCTTATTCAAGCACAATGTCGCACTGCACTTCATACATGATATGTGGGATTTTCCCTTGCATTCTGGATACTTGCAACCACCATGCTTTTCCAGCCAGATAGGCATGTGATCTATCCCATCCAGTCGCACCTGACGCTGTGGAAGATCTGCTGTAGGGCCTCTCTTCTTCTTGCAGTCAAGCTGTTTTTGTATTTCATTGCTTGGCCTACCACATTTCTTGGATAAGGATTTCTCAGTTTTACAGAGGGCCTATGCAGCTGCGACCTTGAAATCAACAAGAGGAATGTAGTCCATATTTCTTCTTCTACATAACAACCAGCTGTTCACACAAGCAAAGTCAACTAGATGAAATAATATCTTCAACTACCATTTCTTTGATCTGATTTGAATTCTGTAATATCCTAGCATAGAATCTAATAGATCGACACCGCCCATGTAGTCATTGTAGATCATAAAAGAGCGTGGACAAAGTACCATTTTGTATTCCTTTTCCTTCCTGAAAAGCCTCTTGAGTGCTGACTACTTTATTATCAAATCAGTTGCTATCTTTTCCTCCATGCTGCCTCGACCATTCTTCCTCATTGCTGCTGCCTCCTTAGGTAAAACGCAACCACGTACTCGATTGGACCAGACTGTCTCTAGTGATTGTATACCTTCCTTGTGCAAATACACTTCCAAGGATACACTCGTGAACCAGTTATCAAAAAATAACTTGCGATTATGATAATACTCTGAGCTTCAGCAAAAATTTCATAATCATAGCTAAAGCCTGACACCCCACTGAGGACAAAAACCTTGAAGCCCATTTATGTGGTTTACTGGGGTTGTATTGCTTTAGTGAAGATCTGCATTTTGTTGGAATAATCTGTTCATCCCCAGCTAAGAATTCCTCTTTTGGTACTCGCAACAGTCTTTCATGCAGTTGGTCTAGCAGTGGACAAATTTTGAAAAGTTTGTCATGGTTGGGTTCAGCAGTGGGAACTAGATTACTATTATCACAGAAGTGTATGAAACGCATTATTTCTTCCCATCGATTACAACTAATTATGTCACCTCCAGCAGTGTGGCTAAGATATTTGCACCAATAATGTCTTGTTGCTGGGAGTTGAATGACTGACATAAACAAGGCAGTACCAATAAATTGTTCAATTTCTCCAGCACTAACATTTACACATTTATTGGGTCAACACTGTATCGAACACAGATTGGATTGTTCGACTATGTACTGCACTATGTCTTTAGTGAAGAAATACTGGAAATATTCCACTGGAGTGTCAAGTTCCAATACTTCCTGAGGAAGAGCAGTATTTCCGGCGAATTTCGTCTCATCATACCCTCTAATCAAATGTCCTGGTTTCCAATGTATGGTAGGTTTCCTCAACTTAGTTGAAGGTTTTGAAATCTTGTTGCATTGCTGTCATCCTGTCTGGAAGAGGAATGCTTTCAAGGTCACAATCATCAGGAGACCAAATCTCACTGCTATCTTCTGTTTCTGATATCACTGCACTTTTATTTTTTTGTATTATAACTCTTCGGTCTAATATCATCATCACTGTCCGATTCCGAACAGAAAACAAGACGTCCATTTTGCAAGTTTTTTTTTTCCGTGGACAATGTTTTGTCATCTGACATGTCAGGATCCTCACTAGCATTTCCGTCCTCTATAACTCTTATTGCGGCCAAAGAGCCATAAAACTCTCTTACGTTCATTGCAGTAACAGAGTTGAAAAGAAAGAAAACAAACTGCTATATGTTAGTATGAAAGGTTAGGTGATGTTCAATTTTTACTCTACACTTTCAAGGCTGCATGTTGTGTCATATCCATCACAGACCTATTTTTCAATATAATATATATGTTCTAATGAACAAATATATAAACTTACTTCTTTGTAACTGTCCGCAGATGTCCTTTTCCCTCTGCAAACAATGTTGTTGTGGTCTACAGTCCTGAGACTGGTTTGATGCAGCTCTCCACGCGATCCTATACTATGCAAGCTTCTTCATCTCCCAGTACTTACTGCAAGCCACATCCTTCTGAATCTGAACATGTCCTACTAACCAGTCCCTTCTTTTTGTCAAGTTGTGCCACATACTCCTCCCCAATTCTATTCAATACTTCATCATTAGTTATGTGGCCTACCTATCTAATTTTCAGCATTCTTCTGTAGCACCACATTTCAAAAGCTTCTATCCTCTTCTTGTCCAAACTATTTATCGTCCATGTTTCACTTCCATACATGGCTACACTCCATACAAATAATTTCAGAAACGACTTCCTGACACTTAAATCGATACTCGATGTTAAATTTCTCTCCTTCAGAAACGCTTTCCTTCCCATTGCCAGTCTACATTTTATATCTTCTCTACTTTGACCATCATCAGTTATTTTGCTC
This sequence comes from Schistocerca gregaria, assembly GCF_023897955.1. Lineage (NCBI taxonomy): Eukaryota > Metazoa > Arthropoda > Insecta > Orthoptera > Acrididae > Schistocerca > Schistocerca gregaria. Next base: position 92,070,879 of record NC_064929.1, on the reverse strand, counting down.
CCCAAATAGCAAACTCCTTTACTACTTTAAGTGTCTCATTTCCTAATCCAATTCCTTCAGCATCAACCGACTGAATTTGACTACATTCCATTATCCTCCTTTCAAGACACTGTCCATTCCATTCAACTGCTCTTCCAAGTCCTTTGCTGTCTCCGATACAATTACAATACCACTGGCGAACCTCAAAGTTTTTATTTCTTCTCCATGGATTTTAATACCCACTCTGTTTTTTGTTGCTTGCTCAATATACAGATTGAATAACATCGGGGAGAGGCTACAACCCTGTCTCACTCACTCCCCAACCACTGCTGCCCTTTCGTGCCCCTTGACTCTCATAACTGCCATCTGAAACACTGAAATCAATCATTTACTGTACCTGATGCAACTGTTTGTGTGACTAATCTTGGATTTAAACAGCTAGCAACACAAAGCAAAGATTCATAACACGTAATTCCTTACTATCCCAAGAGATAGCATATACTACTTGCTCAGCTGCTCTTGACTGTGTGCCATATCTGTCCCAACATGCGGTTTGGAAATATATTCTCAGATACGAGATTGACAAAGAGAAAAGTGGTATGTGCCACATCTGGCACAGCATGCGGTAAGGGGTTAAAAAAAATGGAACAATGTAATTTAGGTCTGGGACAATAGTCTTTTGACTGAGATGGTGCCCCACTCAAGCCATATTATTCTTTTAATCACAACAAATACTGCTGCACTTAGGTTTCTCCATCATCCACTTTCCACCTTCTGACCTTTCTCCTTCCTCTGGCCCTAAAATCTCTCTCCCCAGCTGCTGATACTCCTCCCAGTGCCTAGTAGACTCTCACCGCACAAACTAGCCCACACCTCACAAATGTGACCAGTCTTCAGATGACATTTCATTAGCCTCATTTACTCACTTATTCTTTCTAGTACTTTTTCACTGTACACATTAATTGTCAAATTTCTAAGGGTGCCCCACAAGGCTCCACATTAGTACCAGGCCTACCTCTGATCCATATAAATGTTATATAAACAACAGAAACTCTAGATAGGAATATCAACAATGTAGAAGAAGATAGGTGGCTACTTACTGTAATGAAGACACATCAAGTTGCAGACAGGCACAATCAAAAGACAGTTCCATACATCATTCACACACACACGACAGCACACCTCACAAACAAATGACCGCCAACTCCAGCATCTCGGGCTGGATGCAGGAGTCGGCCGTCGTGTGTGTGTGTGCCACGTGCTTCCTTGTACGTACGAATGGTGTCTGTTTAACTTTCGCCGATGAAGGCTGCGACGAAACGAGTGTCTGCAACTTTCCGTGTCTTCTTTAAAGTAAGTTGTCTGTCTTTTCCTACACTGTTGAACATTACGCAAGATGGTTGAGAACAGCAGACTGACAACACCACAAGCAATCTGGCAAAGCTTTGTGGTTGCAGTTGTGCAGACCGATGTGTTCATCCCTTCCACAAACTCTGTCCGAGTTTCAGCTCCGTACAGCTATCACGTGATTTTTGAGAGTACCGTCAGCAATGTTGTGTTTTTGTGGGTTACAAAACTGGAACAGCGGAATTTAGAGCAACGTTATACCTTCAAGTTTTGTGTTAAACTCGCAGAACCCATGAGTGTTGCACGCGAAAAGTTGAAACAGATCTATGGGGGATGTTCCTCAACAAGACCACAAGTTTTTCGCTGGCACAAAACATTTTTGGAAGATGCAATGACGGTGAACCTTGCTCATGGCGACCTTCAACTGGATAAACTTATCAAAATGTCGAAAGTGAGCACACTCTTGTGAGATCAGAATGACGTTTACCGATAAGGATAACGGATGACCCAACACTTTCGCCATACGTCAAATTTTGACCAATGTTTTGGACACGCGAATAGTTTGTGTCAAACTGGTGGCAAAAAACCTCACAATTGAGTCAGAAAATCGAAGAAATGTGTATGTTGATCTCCTCGAGAGGATTGCTAATGACCGTGAATGGTTTAGTTGAGTGGTTCTTTATTACAATCCTGAGACACAGTAGCAAACTGGGGAATGGCACACTGAGACATCCACATGATCGAAAAAATCTCAAATGAGCAAATCAGAAGTCAAAACATTGTCATTTTACGAAAATGCCATTGAAAGCTTCAGGAAAAGGGTTAAACGAGTGAGAACACACATTGCAGATGTGTGGATGCTGCATCACAATGCCCCATGCCACGTGGCCACTTCCATCACAGAATTTTTGACCTCAAGAGGGATTCCTGTTGTTCAGACAGCCCTTCATATACACCTGTTTTTGTGACTGTTTTCTTTTCTCAAAATTGAAAAATGTCATGAAAGGATGTCATTTTGGAATTCTGTAACACATTCAACAGAACATGACTAACATGTTAAAGGCCGTAACAGTTGAAGCCTTTCAGTACTCTACCACGACTGGGAACAACTACTCTGCCGGTGTACGGCTGCCGAAGGGAACTTCTTTGAAGGGGACTATAATAATGTTTGGAAAAAAAATACTTTGGGTAAAAAACCAGTCTCAGTACTTTTCTCACACACCTCATACCCATAACTATCAGATTCCCATCAGTTTTTGTTAAAAAGCCATACTTCTGTGTTAGCTAAAAATGAAAACCCTAAAAAATTTCTGAGTGAGTGATAAGTATTCACAGTGTTTATTTCATACAAATGGGTGGAATTGAGACATATTTAAAACTCAATTGGTGTAGTTCAATCGATCAGCAATAAAAATGTAGGCAAGGTGAAAATATTTACACCAACCGAGACATAGAAGAAATTGATGCTGTCAAGTTTTCAGGATTGAATTTAAACAAAAATTTGAGCATGTGCATACGCAATGAGTACCTGGCAAATAAATTAAGCAGTTTGCTAGCTGTAATTCAAATACAGGCAACTAAAATTGACACGTAAACATTGAAAGCCTGGTGTGTTGGGCAAAATGCAAAGAGAAATACAGCAGAGGTAACAAATTTGTCCTAAAAGACAGCGGAGCTTGTACAAAACTACATGTAGAAAGCAGACTAAGAAACAAAATTGCCAGGAGTGATGTTTTGAGGGTAAATATAATTGTATATCAAAAAGATGGGCAAATGGGAAACACAGCAGCATATATATTGCAATAGACAAACTCAAATCCATGGAAGTAATAACTGAAACTGCATGCACGAATCTTTGGGCAAGGTATCGGTTTCTGGACATAATGTTATAGCAATATTTCTTCTACTTATTTATTCAGTTTGTATTCAGAGCATATTATATGCTCTGCCACATTGGATGAAGAAGAAACTGGAATTAATAAGGCTAGGGTAAATAATAATAACTTCAGATATTGGGGGACAAAGAAAGAGCCTCCAAGAAGAGCAACAAATATGGACTTGGGCGTCCCCTGGGCAATGGCATTTTGCCGGCTAATCTTTCTACCTAGCGACTACAAACCTCACGAGAGAGTGGAAAATGAGAGATCACAAAGGGCTCCTTTCAGAGCCGACACAGACAATTATCTCATTCAACACAGAAGGACTGTCACATGCAAAACAAGACCTTATTTCAAATGTGTGCAAGGATTATAGGTGCGATGTTCTGTGCCTCCATGAAACGCACAGAGCGCCAGACTCCACAAGGCCAAGAATACCTGGCCTGCAGCTAATCAAAGACATTCCTCATAACCAATACAGAAGCGCAATTTTCGTCAAGAACGATCTCAAAATCACAGAAGGCCGAACTAATGACCAGAATAGCGTAGAAATAGTCTCTGTAAGTCTGGGTAACATAAACATCCACTCTGTATATAAGCTGCCCAGCATACTTTATCAATTCAGTACACCCCTGGGGAAGAACGACGATGTACCAGACATAATAATGGGAGACTTCAACAGTCACAATGTGGCTTGCGGATATACGAGAACTAAGAAAGATGGCGAACTAGTGGAACAGAGAGCTGAAAACAACAAGCTCCATTTGATGCATGATCCAAAACAGCCTCCATCATTCAAATGCAGCAGATGGAAAAGAAGCTGTAATCCAGATCTATGTTTCACTAGCAATACTCTTGTGAACATAAGCCAAAAGCTCGTATCGAATCCCACCTCAAAGTCCCAGCATCGGCCAGTACTCTGCAAAATGAACCCAGTGATACGGTGACAGAGTTTCCCGTTCGAAACAGATTTAATTTCCAAAAAGCTAACTGGGAAGCTTTCTCGAAAGGAGTGGACAAAAAACTTTCCATTTCTTCAACCTCTACAAGAAAACTACAGAGTTTATGAAAGCTTTAAAATACTGAGAGAATGTAGAAAATCTTACATTCCAGGCTACAGCGAAGAGACAAAAGATAAATACGAAACGGACCGTGATCTCTGTGACGCCAACCCATTCTCCCCAGAACAATGGAGGTGGGGGAAGAAGTCATAAAAATCAAATGTGTGTGAAATCTTATGGGACTTAACTGCTAAGGTCATCAATCCCAAGCTTACACACTACTTAACCTAAATTATCCTCAGGACAAGCACACACACCCACGCACGAGGGAGGACTCGAACCTCTGCCGGGACCAGGCGCACAGTCCAGGACTGCAGTGCCGTAGACCGCTTGGCTAATCCCGTGCGGTGAAGAAGTCGTAACAAGAGTGATTGAAACTAGAAGACAGAAGTGGCACCACACTGTAGAAAGCATTAACATCACCCACAGTAGTCAGAAAGCCTGGAGACTGCTCAAAGAGCTATGTGGTGTACCTGCAGGTACACCACACTCTGTTGGCGTTACAGCTGACCAATCAGCCTCCCAGTTGCTGAAAAACGGCAAAGCACAACACAGACTGAAGAGAGGGCATACGAGTAAACTAAATGCTTCCCAAGAAGAAAAAAATGAAACACTTGATCACACATTTACATTATCAGAACTGAACGAAGCAATCAAAAGTTTAAAGATTGAGAAGGTCGTAGGCTTAAATGATATTAAAAATGAACAGCTGATACGTGTCGGTGTTCGCTCTAAATTGTGGCTATTGTAGTTTATGAACTGCTGTTGGACAACTGGATGAATCCCTAAAATCTGGAGGCAGGCAAAAATAATTGCAATTCGTAAGCCTGGTAAGGACCCAGAAGATCCTAAGAGTTATTGTCCGATCTCTCTGTTGTGTACAACTTACAAACTGTTTGAAAGACTGATACTAAACAGATTCAAAGAGCTGATCGAGGGCATCTTAAGGGGAGTATGTATGGCGGAATTGGTCAAAAAGTGACATTTTCGGATTATTATCTCTTATTAATATTTGATCTCTCCTGAATAATTTGATGCATTATTTGTCGAAAAATTCCAATTGGAAGTGTAGTTTTTATAATTTCAAAGTTAATAGTGCGTGTCGTTCTGCACTGAATTGCCTAAGTATCTCTATCTCTTGAGCTATTCAATCTAGAAGGCTGTGGTTTTAAGCTATTTATTCCTTGAAATCATGTTAATGTTTGGGTTAAGAGGTTGGATACAATGTGTAAATAGAAATGGCAGTATAGCACATGCATTTTGTTTATTTACTTTGTAGTTGTCGTCTTTCATAAGTTTTGAACTGAAAACATAGTGGTTTGATGTGTTATTATATGCTTATTTTCAACAAGATGAAAAGATAGGGTTGTTTTAAGAAGCAAAGTTTCCATGGAAATCAGCATATCACAAAATCTGAATCCAGTGTTCATCCTGAAATCACACACCCGTGACAAGGACACGCCTACTAGTGGTTAAGAGGAAACTTGGAGACCACGAGGATTTATTTATTGGTAAAGATCAAAATAGTTACGTTATGTTCTTTTAGATTTGAGAGTGTTAGGACAACTTTTGCAAGATGCTGTATCATGTAAGGTTTGTGGTGGCCAAAATAGCATCTTTGAGGACTCATCTGCAAGGACTGGACTTGATATTCAGTGTGAAGTTTGCAGGCTCTCGACATCATTTTGGACTTCTGAAAAGCGTAAAAATGACTTGTTGGAGAGCAATGTTAGATTCCTGTATGGAATGAGGTGCGTTGGGAAAGGATTGACTGCAGCTGAAGTATTATGTGCAATGCTGAACTTGCCAAACCCACGAAACAGATCAAGTAAGTACACAGAAGTAATTGGTGAATTTATCAAATCTGACGCTGTTGCTTCTACGAAAGCTGCTGCTAAAGAAGCAGTAGAATTAAATAACACAACCGACTTATCAGTGACAACTGATCGCACATTGCAGAAGAGAAGTCGCGTCAAAAAATGCAGTTTGCAACTGTCACTAGTGTTGACACAGGTAAAGTCTCAGACATTGAAGTGCTAACTAAATACTGTCATCAGTGTAAGTCAGTTGATGAAACGAGTGAAAGTCATAAAACAAATTGTGCTAAGAACTAGTGGGGGCATGGAGGCTACTGCAATTGTTTCTATGTTCAGACGTTCACAACAGGAGAGAGTTGTGTGTTACACTGAGTACTTGGGGGATGGTGATTCAAAAGCTTACAAATCAATAGTGGAAAGCCAACCTTATGGTAATAAGCAGATTGTTAAGATTGAATGTGTGGGCCACATTCAAAAACAGATGGGAACACATCTCTGAAAATTGAAGCAGACAGATGGAAAGACTCTAAATGGTAAAGGAAGACTTACAGACAAAAACATTGATGAACTCCAGCATTATTATGGAATGGCAATAAGAAACAATACACATGACCTACAAGGGATGAAACGAGCATGGCGGGCTACATTCTTCCACAAATCTTCCACTGATGATACACCTATACACGGTCTTTGTCCACCTGGTGCAAGTACCACAAAGCTCAAGCAGCGGGTAGCGAGGAACAATTTAAGCACAAAAATAGCACACCATCTGTAGTGATGGAAGCTATTAAACCAATATATAGAGAATTAGCTCATCCTGACCTTCGTTCCAAATGTCTCCGTGGTCGAATACAAAACCCGAACGAGTCTTTCAATAATGTAATTTGGACCTACATGCCAAAACGTGTCTTTGTAGGAAAGAAAACTCTATGCTTGGGTGTTTGTGATGCTGTGATAACGTTTAACAATGGTATAAAAGGAAGAACTGAGGCACTAGAGGAACTTGGTATCACTCCAGGCGCCGACACACTGCAAGCCTTTCAGCGAATGGATCAACTTAGGATCGTGAAAGCCCTGTGTGCAGCAGAGGAAATGACTAAATAAGCAAGAGGCAGGAAAAGAAGGAAGATTCTAGGTCTGCAGGATAGTCAAGAACAGGATCCATATAATGCTGATTATGGGCCTGGCTGTTTCTAGAAGCTGGCATGCCTCCATGTGTACGTTAATATTAAATAAAATGTTTGAACTTGATTTGCCGGAAATGACATTTTTAAAATTATTTGACCCATTATCTCAGGAACTAATACAAACACATATTTCTAATTTTACACTATGTTACCACTTGGTATACTGCAGCTACTGAACCACCCAAAACATCTTTACCTCTGACGGGTTTTTACTTACGGAAGAAAAAGTGGACAATATATTATATTATATTGAACAACATTAAAAAAAAAATCATAACTAGCTAATTATTTCTCTGTACATCTTGATTCTGGTTCAGTAATCAGAAAAGGAGTGATACTATACATCCCAAAAATTTCAGATCTATATCTGTCACAGGTTCTGACATAACGGGTCATCAATATTGCGAATTTAACACTGTGGGTATAGGATGTACGTACTCCCCTTAATAAAAGAGCAAGCAGGATTTCAGCCTGGCAAATCTTGTACCAATCAAGCTCTCAGCCTACCCCAGTATGCTGAAGATCGGTTTGAGAAAACACTAGCTACAGGGGTGTACAAGAAAATGGACTTCCTCAGGGCAGTGTCCTTGCCCGCATGTTATTCAATATTTATACAAATGACCAGCCTATTAGTCCCCGGTCAAGATTTTTCATTTATGCTGATGATAGGGCATTAGCAGTTCAGTCATAAAACTATGAGGATATTGAGGAAATACTAGCTGAGAACCTGGAAAGTCTCACCAACTATTACAATAAAAATCAGCTGAAACCCAATCCAAGTAAGGCTGCGTTCAGACTGACGGCCGGGCCGAGCCAAGCCTGGCCAGGCCGAGCCGAACCGAGCCGAGCCTGGCCGGGCCGCCGCCCGCTTTGATATCAGACACATTGTTTTGAATTGCGGTGTTCACACTGGCGGCCGGGTGCGCCGACAAGGCGTGAGCCTCCCGGAGCCGAGCCGGCGACATCCCGAGTGTTTAAAATTGCCGGCGCGAGCCTGTGGAGCAGCACCACAGCTTCTGCAGTACACGCATCACACGTCCCCTTCTGCTTTCGTCACAAGTGTGACTGCACACATCTTTTATTTTAGGATGTTACCTCACATTTCACAGTCAGTGAGGAAAAATTACGTCTATTATAATGATACATGAGAAATTACTTTTATTTTATTTAGTTAATCTACCGTATTTACATGCATTTACTACAATAGCTTGCCAGCGATCGCAGCACTGCCGCCACTGAATAGTTCGCATTTACTTGGAGACAGATATGAGTGTCACTGAGGGACGGAAATGTGTCCCTACCAGATGACAATGAATTGTAAAGTCATGCTGTGGCAGTTCCTTATCAGTGGAAATAGAACCACTGAGTCAAAGGGCATTATCTCAAAACCCTTCGCCTATCAATCTATCTTACAAAGCAATGAGAAGAATTCTGTGATGTCATCAGTGGCTCCACATGATGAACCATCACCACAGCCAAGCACTGCATCATGAAGAAAAAAGTTGGAAAATTCTGAAGGAGTATTTCTGCGATTCTTCGTTGAAGGCACAGCAAGACATTACCCAAAATGACGAAGCTAATTACTTCCTAATGATTCTCAGGAGTCCCATAAACTCTCTTCCTCTCAGAGGTCAGCGTTTGTGAAATTTAAAATACAAAAGCATGACTACAATTAATTGGAGGTAGTAAATGCTGCACAAAGTTCTACTGCAAAGCAAAAAGTGTGTACTAACTAATCTTACCTTATCATTATACACAATTTTTCTTCTGCTGTTATACTTCTGCGAAAATTTGTGTTCTGTTTCGAAATTTTGTCTTGAATGTTCTGCAGCACATACTGAAATGTATTATGATTCATTCTGTAATATGAATAAAATTTTTCAGGATAGTTTTTAAGTTCTTCATGTAAAGAAAAAAACTCTCCTAAATGTCTGTCGCTATTTATGGGAGGAATCCATAATCTCCTAGTTCTTCTGTACTTCAAAACTCGACGAGTTACTGAAGAGTCAAAACAATACCAATAAAATAGTGAAGACATTGTTCTACACGACAGCACAGACTAGCTAACGGCGAGCAGCTGTTGACTGCAGCTGCGTTTTCTACTGACTTGCTTGTCAGCTGTCGAAGGATGGGGATTTTTCTAAATTTATTTATTTGGCCTCCGGCAGCTGACAGCCATTTAGCCAGAGTGGGGATTACCTTGACAGTGCAGCGCAGCCCGACAATGAATAAAAAAAAACAATGAAACGCACATCGGTGTCCATCTACAGTAGTTTCATTAACTGTCCATTATTTTTTCTGTCAAAGCAGACAACGAGATTACAGAATTGCGCTTCAGTTTCTGCAGTAAAAGTATCACAAATCTCCAGTTTGTTTTTGTGATTAGTTTTACACTACTGATCACTAGTAATTAGTTTTTTTTCTGTCCTGCATTATACAACTACACTAAGCCAAGCCGTAACCGCGCGAACTCCGTGACTTGTGGACGCGGCACTGACGCGAGTGAATAGCTCGCATTACTTGTGACCAGAGACAGATATCAGTGTCATTATCATTTCATAAACTTTTTGGTACTTTTAGCTACATTTCATTCGCAACAATGTATGGTCTAAAACGGATCTAACAGTAAGCTACCCGCTACATAACTTTTTCACTACAAGATTTGTAAATCAAGTGCAGAACATTGGCAAATGGCATCATTTCACAATGACTGTTAAGAAATATGGAAAGATAAATGATTTAATACGGAGCTAAGATGTTACACTACCACGTGTACAAAAATCAGATTTTTTAGTCGCATGCTTTCTTCAAAATCGGTTGGGAAGCGTTACGAAACTAAGAAATCACACAAAACGAAAAATAGACTTTCTCTTTTTTTCACGACATAAGTAACGCTTTTAAGGAAAAAATAAGGAAAAAATAAGTTCATAAAACGATGTGGCGAAGTCTTATATACTGCTAAGAAGTTTTAAAACTTGAAAATTGGATAAGTGGATTTTCCCCCATTTCGCCGTCCCGGCTCGGCTCGGCTCGGCGCTGCGCGCAATGTGAATGCACTACACGTCGGCCTGGGCTGGCTGGGCACGGAGCCGATCCAGTACGTGCCGGCCCGGCCCGGCCCGGCCGGCAGTGTGAACGCAGCCCAAGACCCAGATTTGCCTATGCCATCTTAACAACAGAGAGGCGAAGCGAGAACTGAATGTTTGGTGGAACGACACAAGATTAACCCACTGTCCTTTCCCAGTGTACTTGGGAGTTACTCTTGATAGGACACTGCCATTCAAGCAGCACATTTAGGAGAGCAGGGCAAAAATCCGATCACGGAATAACTTATTTGGCAATCTAATGACATCAAAATGGGGAGCTAATCCAAAAGTTTTACGCACCACCGCAATCGCACTCTGTTACTCTGCTGCTGTGTTTGCAAGTCCTGTTTGGGAGCAGTCATGCCACACGAAGAAACTGGACACTGTCCTGAACCAGATGTGTAGACATATTACTGGGTGTCTTAAGCCAACAAGAGTAGAACACCTGTGCTCCTTATCAGGGATTGCTACACCAAATGTCTGACATGCAATGCAGAGCAGAACTGAACGAACAAAACAGGTCCGAGATCAACGTCATCCGCTACGTGAGTACCAAATGATACCAAAACGCCTTAAGTCAAGTAGTTTTCTCCACTCAACCAAACCACTCACAGATCCACCAAAAACTTCCAGGAAAAGACTGTGGCACGAACAACAAGAATCTGCCCACGATTCTTAAGAAGTGCTGCCACCAGGTACAGAACTCTAGTGGAAGAGATGGAAAATCCCGAACAGGCTACGTTCAGGAATGGGCAGATGTAACAAAAATCTGCACAAGTGGGGAATTAGTGAAAGTGCTTTGTGTCCGTGTGGGAATATCCAGACCAAGAACCACCTGCTTCAATGTCCGCTAGTAAACTAGCCGAGAGCGTGCAAGGCCCAAGACCTGTCGGCGTGCAGCAAAATAGCGAGGGCATAATGGGACTTCTGGAAGAATGAGATATGAAGCGAAGACTCCATAGTACTTTATTATTTCCAAGTATATTATTTTATAAATTAGCATTGTGATATTGTAAATTCTCTGGAGGACAAATCACTCTATAATGTGTGAATTTATTGTAAATTGTTTGTAGTACGCATACGAAATATATATACTTAAGGTATTCAGATGATACCATAATGATGGCAGAATCCGAGGAAAAGCTCCTCTTTCTGAAGGTGGAAGAAAAAGTGCAAAAATCGGTCTCATGCTGAATGTCAAGAAAACGAAAATTATGGAAACTACACTTATCAATACATGACACGGAAAAGGAGAAAAGTGGAGGTAGTTTCTACATTCATCTACCTCAACTCCCAGATTTATGCTGATGGCCACTGCAGTCACAAAATTGAGAGGTGCTTGTTATTTGACAGAAAGATTATATCCAACACTAGCAATGTTTTGAGGAGTACAAACTAACTTCATGGAAAAGTCATCTCTTTATGTCCAATTTTTATGTTATTTTCAGCAGAGTTTTTTTTATGCCAGTTATATCTTATTTCATTACTACAATACCCATCACTTTTATTTGAATTACTGGACAGAGAAAGAAACATTTACATTAAACCAATTAAACTGCTAAAAAAATACAATAAAATAAAAAGGAAGGAGAGAGAGAGAGAGAGAGAGAGAGAGAGAGAGAAAGAGAGAGAGAGAGAGAGAGAGAGAGAGAGGAAACAAAGAAAGAAAAAGAAAAACTGGCTGGCACATAGAACTCCTGCACTCAGGATTATATGCAAACTTAATTATCATCTCTAGAATCTCAACAATTTTCAATATAGATACTGGCAAGATATCAGTCCCGGGAATTCCCAGACTGTATCAAAATCTCTACAGTAGATCCTCAGACTAGTCTGGAGATACAAAAAGAAGTGAAGAGTTTATGTATATAGATATAAAAGAGTTAATAAAATATCTTTTATTTACATGCTAAAACATGATTACAACTAACATTTTATATTTGCGTGAAGTAATGTTCATCTATTATGCGTCTGATGGATGATGAATGCAGTTTGTGTTACAATGGCAAAAAGATATTTATTACATGTTATAGTTACAATCTAACTTTTTTTTTTTACTTTACTTGTACTGTGAAACCTCCCTTCAAGCCAAATTTCACGATTCTACATCAAAGGGAAGTGCCAATAGGTCTTGACATGCGAGTACCCGAGTATCAAAATATGTGGCAAAATGGCCAAATTTTTTGATTGCATCGATTTAAGTTATTACATCGCCAAGGAACCGTAGACCTCAGTGACAAAAATTTGAAGCTAACGCAAAACTGCTTCAGAGAAAAAGGGGTCTTAACAGAGGACAGACAGATACAACATTTTTTAGTGAAGTAACTCTAAATTAACAATTTTTTTGCATTTTTCCCCTTACATGCAATGTGAAACTGTGTATCTTTGCAAATTTCACGATCCGAAGTCAATGGGAAGTACCCTATTGATTTTGACGAATGAGTTTCCGAGTATTAAACTGTATGACATATCTTCTGACTGAATTGACTTAGAAGCTTAAAATTTTTACATTGCCAAGAGACCGTAGACGTTGATGTGTGACATATATTTCAACTTGACACATTTACCCATTCCTGAGAAAAAGTGTTCTTGACAGTCGGACAGACAGACAGATGGACAAAAAAGTTATCCTAAAAAAGTTTCGTTTTTACAACCCTTCAGCCGTATTACGTGTAAAGTTTCACATACGACACTATTGCACCAGTTATAAGGTCTCTTTCGAGAGACTACACCAGCGATCTGTCCAAAACTCACAATACGGCGAAAATGGCCGCCCCAAATCTATAACACTACACGGAAGCCGTCTTCAGCACAACGGTGATAGATAGTGGGCTCTCTAGTTTCGCTTTCTGCAGAAATTTGACAGTGTCCACATTTCCTGCTGCAATTAGCTCTTCCACTAAATTCTGAAGGGATTTGTATCCCTTCAGAATATCTACATCACTAAGGTCTGCCTTTCCAGATACACGTGACAGACTCTTTGCCACGTTCCCAGGATTACTGTGTTAGGGTTCATACGAAGCCCTAATGCAGAGAACACACGAGTGGCACAGACCTGAAGCCACGAAGCATCTTTCCATTTGTTATCCTATGCCCCATAACAAATCATAATGTCAAAACTACTATTATGACACTTTTATTTTCTCTGTTGTAGGTTGACAATGAATGTTTTTTTTTTTTTTTAGTTATATCTTCAGCAACTTACGAGTGCAGGCTCCTGTATTACTAGCGCAATAGTGCTAGCAATGATCTGACTGAGCCTTCTTTGATTGTGTGCTAATGATTACCTGGAAATTTGATGGAATGCCTCATGTTTCATTAAATGAAACAACAAGTTTACTGTTACCAGTCACCGTTTTATTTATTTCCACGACATGTTTCGAAGGTTTAAACCTCCATCATCAGGTTGATTTACATTAGTTAGTATGACATTTGTGTATGTGATGTGTTACAATTTTTGGAGGAACTTGTGGCATTGTCTAGTGTAGAAACAAGACACTATTTCAGAATATGGTTTAGGATTACTTTTGACAAAAAATTAAACTGATATCTAATGGTAAACATTAAATAAATTAACTAGAGTACCTCCAGTGGTCACAGGTTCCTTTTGCTGTCGTGACACATCACATGTATACTGCCACATTTGTAAACCAATATGGCGTCTGGAATCAGCTGCGTGCAAGGTTCGTATAGCAGAAGAGAAGACATAACCACAAAGTGCAAAGAATATACATCATAACAACATTATTACAGAATAATTGTTTAAAGTATTTGGAGGTGTTTATTTTGAGGTGGTGAATGTATGTGTGTGTACTGCAGGTAGTATATAAATCCAATTTTGACAAGTTAAAACAGCTAAATATTTGTATTCGTTTATACAATCAGGTGAAATGTTAAAATGGCTTAAACTTCATACTTGTTAATAACAGTTAGGTGAAATGTTACAGATCATATTGACTATAGCAGTAAAATCATACATAGATGACACTCTTTGATTGGAATTAATAAACAGATGTGAGGGGCTGCAGTGTGTGTGTGTGTGTGTGTGTGTGTGAGAGAGAGAGAGAGAGAGAGAGAGAGAGAGAGAGAGAGAGAGAGAGAGAGCAGGGGGGGAGTGTGATTATATGAGAGCAAACATTTACATGGTAAGGAGTCTTAAGATCACATGTTACATATATTAGCTGTCTAAAGGTTGGGGTAGTACATTGGTTAATGCTATAAAATTTGTAGTTGATGTACATACAGTTTTAAGCTGACAAGGGGTACAATCTGTTGGTGTGATGAACTATCTGTGCATGGGGTCAATCTCTTGAACTCTTGGCGGCTGTCAATATTTATGGTAAATATTAGGATGTGCGCACGCATATATATATATATATATATATATATATATATATATATATATATATATATATATATATATATGTGTGTGAGTGTGTGTGTGTGTGTGTGAACGCGTGCACACGCATTTTTAAGAGTGTATGCAGCTGAAAACAGAGATGATACTATTGTAAATATTGTCATTTAAGATGGATTCTGGTTGTTTCATTTGGTGTTTGTATATTTGAAGTGTTTCAAAGATGTCTAGTTTTCTGCCTTTTGGTTGGATGTGTAGGATGCCAATACTTGTGTTGTTAACATGGTGTTTTGTTTCATGCAGGTGGGTAGCTATTGCTGATGTGTGGTATTTTTTGTTTTTTAGTGCTGCCATGTGTTCCTTGAACCTAATCTCAAATGATCTGCCTGTCTGGCCTATGTAGAAGCTGTCACAGTCCAAACATTCACTTTTGTACACACCTGTGTGATGAAGTGGGTTTCGTGTGTCGATGTTGTGGGGTAACTTCTGTCCAATCTTGTTGTCTGTTGCAAAGGATATGCTTATGCCTTTTTGTTTGAAGACATTGGCAATCTAGTATGAAATGTTGCTTAGAAAGGGGATTGTATGGAAAATGTTATTTTCTTTTTGTTTTTTGTGTTGTAATTGGTTTGCCATTATTGAGTGTTTTAGGGTGTCTACTATGGAGCTGTTATAACCATTTTCAATAGCTATTTGTTTTATTATTTCAATTTCTTGATCACATTTATCTTCAGAGAGTGGTAGTTGGATAGCTCTATTAATCATGTACCGGAATGCTGCCATTTTGTGTGCAGCGGGGTGCAAGAGGAGTTGTGAACTGTGGTATGTGTTGTGGTAGGCTTCCGCTAAATTTCAAACTTATGTCTGTTATTCTTTATTCTAATGGTAAGGTCTAGGAAATTTATACTGTCATCTTTTTGGTGTTCAACTGTGAATTTTATGTTTTCATGGGAGTTGTTGAAAAACTGTGCCTTTGATTAAAATGATGGTATCATCTACATATCTGTACTAGTAGATGATATTTTTGAGGAGGTGGTGTTTGGAATTCAGGATTTTGTCTTCTAGGTTACTTATAAATATTTCTGCTAGCAATCCGGAAAGATTTGAGGCCATTGCCAGACCATCTGTTTGTTTGTAAATTTTATTGTTAAATTTAAAATAGTTGTGTGAAAGTGTGAATTCAAGCAAGTCCATTAGTTCACTAAAGTGAGTTGAAGAAATTTTTTTGTGTTTATGTAGGTTGGCACTGATTATCTGTAGTGAGAGATCTATTGGCACAGAGGAATAAAGGTTTTGTATGTCAAATGAGGCAAGTGTGGGTCCATCAGGTATGTTTTTGACATATTGTGTGAATTCTGTTGTGCTTTTAAATGTTCTTTCATTATTGCTTGTTTGAGAATTCTGAAGAGTATTTTATTGAGCTTGAATGCTGGGCTGTTCCTACAGTTCACTATAGACCTTATGGGGGTCCCTTTTTTGTGGATCTTTGATTGTGATCTAAGGCAAGGTGCTTGTGGGCTCATTGTTACAATGTTTCTTGCTTCTTGGATGGTGAGTAGAAAGTTAATGTTGTTTGAATTGTGTTTAATCTCCTTTTGTATTCTGGCTGTTGGATCTTTATGTATTTCAGTTATGTTGCTGGTTTGGAAGAAGTCCCAAGTTTTTTCTATGTATGTTGTTCTGTCCATTACAACAGTTGTGTTGCCCTTGTCAGCTTTTACAATTATTGCATTATTCATGTTTAATTTAGTCTTAATGGTACATGTAAGTGCTGCTTCTCTTTTCCTGTATGCTGGGAATGGTTTTGCAATTTCCTTTTCAATGATTTCGTTAATTTTGTGGCAGGCTGATATTCTGTCAGTTTGCTTCTTAAAGGCGGTGGTCGAGATCTGTGTGACACGATTGATGAGCTTTTCTTGGTTCTTTTGGTCCAGCGGAGCTTGAAAATTGTGTTTTAAGCCTTTGCAGAGTAGTGCCTCTTCTTCTGCAGTGAATATTATGTTCGTGTTGTTGAGGAGAGGTGTGTTGAATGTGTGTTTCTTTTGGCTGTTTTGGTTCAGTTTGGGAGGTAATTGTTGCTTTATAAGATTGGCTAGTTTTTTCTTCTGTGTAGCTTTCGTTTTGTGTACGATGAACTCGGTGTACTCTTTGACGTTTTTGGTTATGGAATCACATTCTAACCTATGAAGCAACTTTCCCAACTGTAATTCTGCATTATAAAGCTGTATGTTGAACATTTGTTTTTTAATATAAAGTTCTTTTGGTTCATTTTTCACCAAGAGCTTTCGTGCGATTTCCGGTGTTTTCTTCCCAGTTGTCACGTTTGTTTTGATGCCAATCTTGACATAATTTGGAATGACATTATTCTTGAGACAATTCCTATTGAAGTGTATGTATTGTGTCGTCATTGCGACCCTTTCTGCACTGTTTTTGTACTCGAAAATAGCCTTGATTGCCTGACTGGGCAGATTAACTTTAAATGCGGATATTTCTAGGTTACTGACATTAAATGGAACAACAAGTTTACTGTTACCAGTCACCATTTTATTTATTTCCACGACGCGTTTCGAAGGTTTAAACCTCCATCATCGTGTGGATTTTCATTAGTTAGTATGACTTTTGTGTGTGTGTTGTGTTACGATTTAATTTTTTGTCAAAAGTAATCCTAAACCATATTCTGAAATAGTGACTTGTTTCTCCACTAGGCAGTGCCACAAGTTCCTCCAAAAATCATTTCCTGTTAACTCCCGAGGCATCTCACTGCCTCCAGCTGTCTCCTCAGTTGAGCTCAAACTCATTCACTGGTCTGTCAAATTTATCAGCTATTTCAGTACACCGAGCAGCGAGAAATTTCTACTGTGAACAGATTAACAGTCTGGGAGCTAAGGGAATCTTCTGATCTAAAAGCTTGGAAGTGAAAGTTTTGAACTATTTACTGTGTATCAGGTTTTCATTACGGACTATTACTAGCTAGGAACAGTGTGCATGCACAAAAATTCCATCCACCTTCTCCAGTATGCACTGTGGAATTGTAAATTTAACAATCTAATTTTAACAGTTTACAAGGGAACTCACCTTCTCCAAAGTTCTTTGAGTACTGCCATCAATATAGTGAAGTCTAGAACAATGTTATCCCCCAGGCCTGGAGAGAGAAATCTTAGATGCAGTTGATTAAACCTTTCATCATGAAAGTGAGCAGCAAGGCCAAGTATCCACAACATATGTTCGTTTGCAAACGTCAGCTCTCTTATGTTGCAGTTTAATAAAATGTGCAATGTGAGGTGTACATATTCAATAGTTTTCATTTGACCTCTGCATAACAACAGCGGTAGATGTACCAAGTTCTTTTGCTCAGAAGGCCTGCGAGGTTTTGTCCAAGACAACATTATTCCAGTGTACAAGCATTGCCTTTTGTTTTCACTGCTGATAGCTTCGACTGAGATCTGTCAAAAAGAAAAAGAGGCAGGTGAATGATTTGACAATTCTTTGAAAGGCAATGCCTATGTGTATTGTATTAGCTCTGCAACACAATAGTGGAGAAAACAAAGTCACCCTACACAATTAAGTTACGGGTAGCACAAGAACATCTTCATACCTTCCCACAATTTAGTGTCCTTCACAATGAAAAGTTCTTGACATTGGACACCATACTATGTACTTACAAACATAAGAAATCTAATTACCTATTTGCAAGTTCTATGAATCATAACTGTTATCTATGATCATACTACAGAACAAGGCTGTTAATTTACAATAATAATACACTCTCAGTGAGAAATATGGCAACATATTGACCATTTATACTAATTTACAGCTACCTCCAATGTTGTTTAATCTTTATATGGGGCAAACAGGATAAATATTTGTTGATACTCTTTTTAATATCTGATAGTAGCTGAACGGATACCTGTCCTGTGGGCTACATTCAGTGCCGAAGAGAGGGATCAGGCAATATGAGCACAACAAGAAATAAGTGCATCATCAAACATTTTAATGGAAATGAATGGACAAAAAATTTACTCACCAAGCAGTGTTAGGGGAAAACACACACACACACACACACACACACACACACACACACACACACACACAAAGGGGTTTAACCCCATTGGCTCCTTCTTCTGGCAGAAGAGTTGAAGGGAAAGAAAGAGGGGGTGAAGGAAAAGGCCTGGAAGGTAGAGTTCAGAAAAGTCACACAAAAGTGTGGATCAAGGGAGACTCACCGGACAAGTGCAGGCTTGTGTGGGTGCACTCATGTGCTTTATACAGCACCAGAGCTTTCGTCTTCTCTGAGAACTGAGTCACAATGTACTGAAGACTTAACCAAGTGACACGTGACATCACGTCCAATATAAAAGAATGAATGTGCTACGACTTGCAAGTTTTGGACTGATAATTTTCACAAGATAAATTACCTTACTGTCACATCCAGTACACTCTGAGGACAAATGGGAACTAAAGATAAGTTTACACGACGTCGTGTGCAATTGCACTACCTAACAACTGCGTACGCACAGCACGCATTTGCGCAACTCGGTGATGAAACTTAACAATTTCGGCTCGTTCCAACTTTGACGAAACAACTTGCATGAGTTTTGAGGTTAGGTGTGTCAGTGTAGAGCAAACAAACTGAAATACCAAGTGGGGAATGGAAGAAATTCTTTGCTTTTTGGGCACCTATACAGGATGGAGAAAAATTGTGTCACGAAATTTTAACCCTGGATAGCTGATGCCAGTAGGAACCAAAATTACTAATGTTGTGTATGTCAAAAACACACCGTTTTTGAACTACAGAAACTTGGCACCACACGCTCCGATCGGCCGTGAGAGTACCCTGTTGCTATTCGTCGGTTGACAGGCAGTGCTACGTTTGTCAGTTCACACGTACAAAAGTACCACATTGTGGCAGTGACAGGGAGAGAGACATTTGTTTGTGCAAACTGTCAACCACAGGGCTGCCCCTCGACCGAGGAACGGCAACAGGCAATCCCACGGCCAAGTTTCCGTAGTTTAAAAATGGTGCACTGTCAACCTACACGACATTAGTAATTTTGTTTCCTACTGGCATCAGCTATCCGGGGTTAAAATTTCATGATACACTTTTTCTCCACCCTGTATTATGTGTAGATGTTTATAGGATTCCCACGATTCCCGTGATGATGACTACAAAAATGAGCGTTACTGTACTTGAGGTCATCCTACGTGATCTAAACTTGAAGGACTGATGATGTCCGAGCTACGTAGCACAATACATTCAATTAGGATATATATACAAACAAAGAAAAATGCAGGAAAGCAAAACATCTATCTGTGGAACAGTCCACCTCTACAAGATGAAAATCCCACGGATCGAGTTGGCTCATTTTTAAGGAAAATTGTGTACAAAGGATACACAAATTTGCTAAGCTGAATTCTTTACACAATATTCATTTATTTTAAAAATCACATCAGTGATTGACATTCACAATCTGTAGTATTAGTACATATTTTTAAACTCTTAAATTTTGCCAAGTAACAGCTCTCCATCTGTAAGAAAGTGGTTTTCAAAACATTCTGTTCTCAATGCGGCTCGCTTCGAATAACGATTGCTGCCGGCCGGTAGCTCTGCATTTATCAGTCGACCAGCATTTCTGATTCTCCACGTTTCTGGCTCGTAAACTCTTTTATCCACATTTTCTCAGTGTATCAATTGTGGTTGTTTGTACTGTTGATATGCTGTTTTTCTCTGCCACTTATACATAACACATGTAGCCCAGACATGTAGCCCTGACTATTTGTGGGCGAAGTGGTATACACAAAATATTGACACCAGAATTCCAAACGCATTTTCCACAACATGGCGAGCTCTCAAAAGTATGTAGTTGAATCTTTGTTTCTTTTAAACTCAGTGGGTCACATTTTGAAAAAGGCTTTATTAAATACAGTGTTCACGGGAAAAAATTGTCGATAACTGAAGCCGCATTTTCTGACGAGCCAAGAGTTCCGTACGCTGTTGCCAATTTTAGTGTACAGCTTGCAAAGTTGCCACTGCCGGCTGCCCTTCTTGCTTCACCTATACCGACATAAGTGAAACAGTAATTACTGTCAACAACAGCAAATAGAACAATGCTGAAGGTGCCCTTAGAACTGATGAACTCAGAAACACATTTTGGTGGACACATTTCGCACTACCACAGCAAAGCACGGGAAACTGCATCGAATTTCAAAGTCCTTCATCGTATCCCTCCATTCATCTTTAGTCTGTGGTACCTGTAACAAAGTAATCAGGAGTACTGATCCAAACACTGTATTTTATTAGAACGATACCAAATTATGATTGGGTACGCTACAAGTCAAGTTACAAAAATCTCATTCTCTCGCTTCTGGAATGGTGCAAAACAAATGAAGGTGAAAATCAGCACGCATCAAACATACTAATAAGTGATAAACAGTATCGACCCACATCAAGCATAAACAAAATCAATGGCACTGTAAGTGTTCAGTCTAGCAGACTGCAGGCAGCATCTGAACACAGTACACAAAAAAGGCATGCCAAACACCCTTTCCACCTTCCTGAAAATGCTGCTTTTGCGCTAAGGTCAATTATGTATCAGCCTCAGGAGGAGCATGAAATTGCCAGTTTTTGCAAGAGCATTGTGGAGTAAATGCAAAAGTTGCCAGAAGGTTAACGGAGGAAATCCAGTCCCTAATTACATAAAAGTAGAAGCAGTTCTCGGCTGAAATGAAAAAGAAAGAACTCGCCCACTCAGGACAGTTGGTTGCTGCCAAAGTAATACTGGGCTGGGAAGAAGGGCTGTCATAGTTAGAAGCCATCACATTGTACTATGACACCAAAATAAATTAAGTTAAATTTTAATAGTGTGTTCTTACTGCAAATGTATTTTTTGATTTTGAATAATAATAATAATAATACATAAACAATTAAACAGTGCCATGTTTTATCTCAATGTATTCTGCAAGCTCCATGTAGATGGTATCAAACAACAGAAACAATTGTGGATTTAGGAACACAATACAGGTACTGTAGTGAAGAATATGAATCCCCGCAAGCCAAGAAATGCAATGTGATTTGTAATTTTAGCTCTGGCAATGCATTACATTAATGCATTACAGCATCTTTTTCCCTTATTGCTTTGTTAACTGCATTAAAAAAATGTCAACTAGACTGATAACATTCTAAGATGATTAAAATAACTTCTGGGGTATTCCACTACAATTTCTTTGAGCAAGGTTGCTGAGGAACTGAGCTGACATCTTTTCTTTTGTCCTATGCAACAATTTCACAAAAGATGCATAACCTCCGCCACAACTTGTGAAGCTGCGAAAACTTTCATTTCCCACAAGAATATTCTGCACTCACAATTGAGGAAACTGGAGAGCACATTGGTGGTGGTGCCACGTCTACAGACAAACACGAAACCAACTGCGTGCAACTCGTTTCACGCGACGAGTGCCGCGATCCAGTGTCGTCGTGTAAACTGGGCCTGTGAAGCGATGAACTCCTCACGACAAAGTTTCCAGATGTTGGAAAAACGAGAGAATATATTCTTACGGAGTTACAGAGACTGCTCTGGAATAAAGCAAATTCACATTTGCCACGGATTAAGGACCAAACAGAAATAAGATCTTCAAAATCACAAATCTCTGCCATGAACAGTGCATTGCATAAATGCAGCACTTATAGTGGACCCTAGATGAAAAGTTGCCCGACATTTGTAACTCCATTTACACAGTGTGGAACAGTAGCATAAATGAAAAGATCCGTGTCATATTCATTTCACTTGCAAGAAAATAGCATTGAGGATTTACTATGGATAAAAAAAGAAAAGCAGGAAATATTTTTGTTTCAACCTGATACAATGAACAGAATAATTAAATTCTTTTAAAGAATTCATAAATGACCTGGAGGGAAAAACAAAACAGATCTTACCTTTGTAGTCCTGTGGGCATTATGTTTACTATATTTATACACCAGATGACAACGCAGCACTGAAATTCTGCGAGGACCTGCAGAAACCTTCCTAAAAGAGAAAGTCATGAAGCTACACAATTCTAATTATACAGCTACATTTTTCCATCTGTGTTTCAAGGAACCCCTGGTATGAAAATAATGAGCATATTTATCAAATTATTCAACCCAAGTTCAATACCACAGATTTGGAAGGAGGGTAAGAACATCGCAGTTCCTCTCCCCTAAGGACATGTCAGAGCTGACACTCGACAACTTCTAAATGTAAATACGAACTTGTGAGGCACTCAAACACAGACAGCCTACATGATGACTTCAAGAATGTGTCATCTCTGTGGGAGGGCGACGCTTCGGCCTTCTCCTACACATTCTCACCAGTACAGCAGCAAACTGGAGAAATTTTAGCAGGATAGTCTTAACCGTTTCAGAAAAACACTGTTGTATCGACCCGGAAGAATCTGTATGTTCGGCAAACTAGATAAAATGGTAGTGGTGTCATATCTCAACCAGGAACTTTTAACATTCAGCTCTTTAGAGGAGCACTTAGAGGAACTAAGGCTCACATTCAAAAGAATATTTGACAGTGCATTCCCTAGATGTGCACGTAGTAGAACGGTTCATTAATGCAGGGGCCCTCCACGTATACAGTCTCTCACAGACACTTCTAAAGAAACAGAGACTACTGCATAACAGGTGTCAAACAAGGCACAGGGGCACAGCTAGAGAGACGGTGAATGAAAGGTGCAATGTGTGAAGCTGTCAAGAACTATAATAACTGGTGTCCAGGCACATGCACAGCACGACAGAAGTTATTAATCACATGGCGAACAGCGGTTAATCGTCACTTCATTTGCATTTTTAATCAGTTCTGAGGTTGCAAATGGATGCAGGGCACTGCATCAGCAGGAAGTGTGCACCAGAGTGAGATACGTGCATTTGCTGTTTAAGAACTGATTAAAACTGCCAAAGAAGCGACCATTAACAGTTGTCCATTGCAGAGGACATGAACACCACAGAATTAATGTAGATAATAACATTAAAAGAAAACACTGATTTGAGGGGATGGGGTGGGGGGTGAGGGGGTGGGGGGTGGGGGGTGGGGGGGGGGGAAGAAATCACAAAACAAAAAAAATAATTAAGGTAGAGTAATGAAATTCTGGGAATATGTTTGTCTAGGCAACATATTTGCGTGATTAACACTGCAAGATTACAGGTTAACGTAACCGCGAGATAAGAAATTGCAAATTTAAAATGCCGGTACATTAATAACCAGTGCAACCACCAGAACCTCGAATGTAATCCTGCAAACGTGCACGCACCGTGTTACACAGGTGCCAGATGTCAGTTTGTGGGACGGTGCCCGTGCATGTCGCACTCAGTCGATCGATACGGAGACAGTTAGTGCCGTTTACGGGTGACACCGAAGTCGAAGTCCAGTGACGTCCCGTACGCGCACAGTCGGAGAGAGATCTGGCGACCGAGCTGGCCAAAGCAAAATGTCGACACTCTTCAGAGCGTGTCGGGTTACGACAGCAGTACGTGGGCGAGCGGTATGCTGTCGGATAACACCCCTCGGGATCCTGTTCCAGAATGGCAGCATGACAGGGCAAATCACCAGACTGACACACAAATTTGCTGTCAGGGTGCACAAGAAAACCACGAGAGTGCTCCTGTTGTCAAACGAAATCGCACTACAGAAAATAACTCCGGGTGTAGGTCCAGTGTGTCTAGCACGGAGACAGGTCGGCTGCAGGCCCTCGACTGGACACACGGCCGTCACCGGTACCGATGGCGGAGCCAGCTTTCGTCGGAAAATGCGACAGACCTCTGCCGTCCCGTCCGATGAGCTCTCGCCCAACACCACTCGAGTTGGTTTGGGACAGTGGGATGCTCACTACAGAGCATCTGGCTCAGAGCTATACTCTAAGTAACCAATCTGAACAGTTCTTTGTTTCGTTATGGTGCCAACTGCCACTCAGATTGTTGCTGTGGATGCAGTATGAGGTGCCAGAGCTGTATGCCGAACACAGTGGTCTCCCCTCTCTGTTCTGCCACGAGGCTGTCTGAGCCCAGTCTTCTCGTGACCACTGCTGTCAGTAACCGTTTACAGCGTCTACATTTCTGCAAAGAGGCTTTCTGTAATATTGCAGAAGGAACATCAGCTTTTCGTAGCCCCATTACGTAACCTCGTTCCAATTCATTGAAGTGTTAATAATGGCAAATTTGTCCCATTAAAGGCATTCTCGAATAATGCCAAATCACGACGTGCAATCTCGGAGGTAACTAATGCACGCATCTGTTACGGTGCGTATTTGAAGCAAACCTGATTCGCATCCTCGTAGTGGCATTACCGGCATCGGTCCTATGAAACTGGCTCAAAATTTGAAGCTACGTCATATTTCAGATGTAGAAACATGCTTGCCAGGTTTCATTTATGTCACACAACTCGTCCGAGTATTGAAATTTTTTTTTTTTTTAGTGTATATGAGATATTGCGAAATGGAGAACAGGACAACCCGTCAATGACAATTTTGTCACTGCTAATTCACAAGCTGTGAGTACATTTAACATGACTTCCTAAATGTAGCACCAAAATTAAGATTGAATGATTCAGATGAAGAAGCAGGAGCAAATATTAAAAATTTCTTTCCACAAACCTTTAAGCAATTAGAATCATATCCAATGTTCATCACAGAAACTAAGAGAATTATAAAATTTTTAAAATCAAAAGCTTGCTTGGTGTTGATGGAATTTCAAACAGAATTCTAAAGAGCTGATCTAACTCAATAAGCAATATCTTACTGACATATGTAATGAATCCCTGGCACAGGGAATTGTTCCACACATATTGAAATACCACACTATTAAACTTCTTTATAAGAAATGTGGCAAGAGGAACTAATTGTTCAATATCCGTACTGACGTTTGTCCCCAAAATATACAAAACGGTAATGTACTCAAGAATAGTCTCAGATTGAAGTTCAGACAGTTTACTTAGCAGCACATCATAGTTTTGATTACAGAAGGGTTGCTCAATGCTATTTATACATTCATTCACTAAATATTACAAGCTTGAAATAATGAAAATTTGTCAGCTGGTACTTTTTGTGATCTTTCCCGGGCATTTGACTGCACACAACATGTTATTCTCTTAGAAATATTTAAGTGTTTATGGAATAGATTTAGTATAGATTTAAGTGTCAGGAAGTCATTTCTGAAAGTATTTGCATGGAGTGTAGCCATGTATGGAAGCGAAACGTGGACGATAAATAGTTTAGCCAAGAAGAGAATAGAAGCTTTTGAAATGTGGTGCTACAGAAGAATGCTGAAGATTAGATGGGTAGATCACATAACTAATGAGGAGGTATTGAATAGAATTGGGTTGAAGAGGAGTTTGTGGCACAACTTGACAAGAAGAAGCGACCGGTTTGTAGGACATGTTCTGAGGCATCAAGGGATCACAAATTTAGCATTGGAGGGCAGCGTGGAGGGTAAAAATCGTGGAGGGAGACCAAGAGATGAATACATTAAGCAGATTCAGAAGGATGTAGGGTGCAGTAAGTTCTGGGAGATGAAGAAGCTTGCACAAGATAGAGTAGCATGGAGAGCTGCATCAAACCAGTCTCAGGACTGAAGACAACAACAACAACAGCAATATGAAACTGAGAACTACAAAAACTACTTTGAATCTCACTTGATAAACGGAATGCAAAAATCAGTGCAAACAGAGTCAGTGCAAGAGCAGCAAAACAAAATGTGATGATGAGTGCAAAAACTTGTGCTGAATAATTCAACCAATATTAGAAGACAAAATCTTAGTGACTGGAGAGAGAGAGAGAGAGAGAGAGAGAGAGAGAGAGAGACAGAGTGTGTGTGTGTGTGTGTGTGTGTGTGTGTGTGTGTGTGTGGAGGGGCGGGGGAAGGGGGTTTGAATCACAATCAAAGTCCCACAGTGTTCGATTTTGAAACTACTACTATTCCTCATATATGTGAATCACCTTCCATTTAAAATTCATCACAGGGAAAGTAACAGCGGAAACTGTTATTGTACAAACAATGGAAACAGCAGGTTGGAATACCAACAATGTACAAAAAGATGGATTGCTATGTACCGTAAAGATGACGCATTAAGTTGCAGACAGGCACAAATGAAAGAGGAACACACACCATGACTGCCAACTTTCCACACCAGACCATTAACGACCATTTGTGTTGATTGTCAACGAGTCAGTGCCAGTGTGGATTGACAGGGGACCAATAATGACAATCATGACGATTTAATTTGCCACTGTTTTAGAATGTGGCTTCATCGGTGAACATAACATATCTAAAAAAATTGTCCTCTCTTATCATTTCCAAGGCCCATTGGCAGAAATGCACACATTTTTGCATATATTTCGGCATTGATGCATGCGTCAGTGTGATATTATACGCATGATATTTATGTGCCTTCAAAATCCTCAAAACAGTTGATTTCGCTATTCCAGTTTGTCTCTTGAGTCGCACGACTACTAATTTTGGGACCCAATTGAACACAGGTGAGAACAGTAAGGATGTTGTTGTTGTCTTCAGTCCTGAGACTGGTTTGATGCAGCTCTCCATGCTACTCTATCCTGTGCAAGCTGCTTCATCCCCCAGTA
This sequence comes from Schistocerca gregaria, assembly GCF_023897955.1. Classification (NCBI taxonomy): domain Eukaryota; kingdom Metazoa; phylum Arthropoda; class Insecta; order Orthoptera; family Acrididae; genus Schistocerca; species Schistocerca gregaria. Next base: position 92,043,559 of record NC_064929.1, on the reverse strand, counting down.
CCTACTGCAACCTACATCCTTCTGAATCTGCTTAGTGTACTCATCTCTCGGTCTCCCTCTACGATTTTTACCCTCCACGCTGCCCTCCAATGCTAAATTTGTGATCCCTTGATGCCTCAAAACATGTCCTACCAACCGATCCCTTCTTCTAGTCAAGCTGTGCCACAAACTTCTCTTCTCCCCAATCCTATTCAATACCTCCTCATTAGTTACGTGATCTATCCACCTTATCTTCAGTATTCTTCTGTAGCACCACATTTCGAAAGCTTCTATTCTCTTCTTGTCCAAACTAGTTATCGTCCATGTTTCACTTCCATACATGGCTACACTCCAAACAAATACTTTCAGAAACGACTTCCTGATACATAAATCTATATTCGATGTTAACAAATTTCTCTTCTTCAGAAACGCTTTCCTTGCCATTGCCAGTCTACATTTTATATCCTCTCTACTTCGACCATCAGCAGTTATTTTACTTCCTAAATAGCAAAACTCCTTTACTACTTTAAGTGTCTCATTTCCTAATCTAATTCCCTCAGCATCACCCGATTTAATTTGACTACATTCCATTATCCGCGTTTTGCTTTTGTTAATGTTCATCTTATATCCTCCTTTCAAGACACTGTCCATTCCGTTCAACTGCTCTTCCAAGTCCTTTGCCGTCTCTGACAGAATTACAATGTCATCGGCGAACCTCAAGGTTTTTACTTCGTCTCCATGAATTTTAATACCTACTCCAAATTTTTCTTTTGTTTCCTTCACTGCTTGCTCAATATACAGATTGAATAACATCGGGGAGAGGCTACAACCCTGTCTCACTCCTTTCCCAACCACTGCTTCCCTTTCATGCCCCTCGACTCTTATTACTGCCATCTGGTTTCTGTACAAATTATAAATAGCCTTTCGCTCCCTGTATTTTACCCCTGCCACCTTTAGAATTTGAAAAAGAGTACTCCAGTCAACATTGTCAAAAGCTTTCTCTAAGTCTACAAATGCTAGAAACGTAGGTTTGCCTTTTCTTAATCTTTCTTCTAAGATAAGTCGTAAGGTCAGTATTGCCTCACGTGTTCCAACATTTCGACGGAATCCAAACTGATCCTCCCCGAGGTCTGCATCTACCAGTTTTTCCATTCGTCTGTAAAGAATTCGTGTTAGTATTTTGCAGCCGTGGCTTATTAAACTGATAGTTCGGTAATTTTCACATCTGTCAGCACCTGCTTTCTTTGGGATTGGAATTATTATATTCTTCTTGAAGTCTGAGGGTATTTCGCCTGTCTCATACATCTTGCTCACCAGCTGGTAGAGTTTTGTCATGACTGGCTCTCCCAAGGCCGTCAGTAGTTCTAATGGAATGTTGTCTACTCCGGGGGCCTTGTTTCGACTCAGGTCTTTCAGTGCTCTGTCAAACTCTTCACGCAGTATCGTATCTCCCATTTCGTCTTCATCTACATCCTCTTCTATTTCCATAATATTGTCCTCAAGTACATCGCCCTTGTATAAACCTTCTATATACTCCTTCCACCTTTCTGCCTTCCCTTCTTTGCTTAGAACTGGGCTGCCATCTGAGCTCTTGATATTCATACACGTGGTTCTCTTCTCTCCAAAGGTCTCTTTAATTTTCCTGTAGGCAGTATCTATCTTACCCCTAGTGAGATAAGCTTCTACATCCTTACATTTGTCCTCTAGACATCCCTGTTTAGCCATTTTGCACTTCCTGTCAATCTCATTTTTGAGACGTTTGTATTCCTTTTTGCCTGCTTCATTTACTGCATTTTTATATTTTCTCCTTTCATCAATTAAATTCAATATTTCTTCTGTTACCCAAGGATTTCTAGCAGCCCTCGTCGTTGTACCTACTTTATCCTCTGCTGCCTTCACTACTACATCCCTCAGAGCTACCCATTCTTCTTCTACTGTATTTCTTTCCCCTATTCCTGTCAATTGTTCCCTTATGCTCTCTCTGAAACTCTGTACAACCTCTAGTTCTTTCAGTTTATCCAGGTCCCATCTCCTTAAATTCCCACATTTTTGTTTCTTCAGTTTTAATCTACAGTTCATAACCAATAGATTGTGGTCAGAGTACACATCTGCCCCTGGAAATGTCTTACAATTTAAAATCTGGTTCCTAAGTCTCTGTCTTACCATTATATAATCTATTTGATACCTTTTAGTATCTCCAGGGTTCTTCCACGTATACAACCTTCTTTCATGGTTCTTAAACCAAGTGTTAGCTATGATTAAGTTGTGCTCTGTGCAAAATTCTACTAGGCGGCTTCCTCTTTCATTTCTTAGCCCCAATCCATATTCACCTACTATGTTTCCTTCTCTCCCTTTTCCTACACTCGAATTCCAGTCACCCATTACTATTAAATTTTCGTCTCCCTTCACAATCTGAATAGTTTCTTTTATTTCATCGTACATTTCTTCAATTTCTTCATCATCTGCAGAGCTAGTTGGCATATAAACTTGTACTACTGTAGTAGGTGTGGGCTTCGTGTCTATCTTGGCCACAATAATGCGTTCACTATGCTGTCTGTAGTAGCTTACCCGCATTCCTATTTTCCTATTCATTATTAAACCTACTCCTGCATTACCCCTATTTGATTTTGTGTTTATAACCCTGTATTCACCTGACCAGAAGTCTTGTTCCTCCTGCCACCGAACTTCACTAATTCCCACTATATCTAACTTTAACCTATCCATTTCCCTTTTTAAATTTTCTAACCTACCTGCCCGATTAAGGGATCTGACATTCCACGCTCCGATCCGTAGAACGCCAGTTTTCTTTCTCCTGATAACGACATCCTCCTGAGTAGTCCCCGCCCGGAGATCCGAATGGGGGACTATTTTACCTCCGGAATATTTTACCCAAGAGGACACCATCATCATTTAATCATACAGTAAAGCTGCATGTCCTCGGGAAAAATTACGGCTGTAGTTTCCCCTTGCTTTCAGCCGTTCGCAGTACCAGCACAGCAAGGCCGTTTTGGTTAATGTTGCAAGGCCAGATCAGTCAATCATCCAGACTGTTGCCCCTGCAACTACTGAAAAGGCTGCTGCCCCTCTTCAGGAACCACACGTTTGTCTGGCCTCTCAACAGATACCCCTCCGTTGTGGTTGTACCTACGGTACGGCCATCTGTATCGCTGAGGCACGCAAGCCTCCCCACCAACGGCAAGGTCCATGGTTCATGGGGGGCGGACAGTAAGGATATGAGGGTCATTTTCATTGGATTCGCGATGACGAGGTGGACGGTGCGTGTATCCATTTTGAGCTCATTGGGTGCAATTTCGAATAATGTTTTCACTTGGATGTCGTCTGTTTGGGAAACGTTCTGCATACAATTGCGCAGCAACAGCGTAATTGTTATGGCATTCACCTAAAATTATCATCATATCAACAATCTCTGTAGGAGGATTGTGAGCCATGTTTCGCTAAAGAGTAATTTACTTTCGTCAGTTGATGTTTACGGTTCACAATCTGAAGGTGAAGTGATGTCTGATTGCATTGCACCGACCTTTATACTGAGCCATAGTTTGCAGTTTGGCCACGGAAGCGCCACAGTCAGGTGAGTAATGCAATTGTAATGAGTTCCCTAATTTTAATACCATTCTGCCTCCCTCCATCAAAAACTGTAGTGGGTGGGATACCTTTCGGGGGGGGGGGGGGGGGGGGGGGGGGAAGCTTAATTTACTTAAATTTTCTCAATTTCAGCGCTATCAATGGTTTAAAAAAATGTTTCAGACAAAATTTGATTGCTTTTTATGTAGAATCCGAATGTGCAAAAAAAATTAGGCTTTCCATTTAAGATTTAAAAAGTTGCACCCCACCCCACCCAAGGGGGCAGGGGCTGGAGTTCACGTGTGGTATCATTTGATGTCCCTCTTTGAGCTTATGAACTTGTCTTACCCACTATTTTTACCTAATGTATAGTTTTCGCGATAATCTAATCAGAAACTTCAGATGGACCATCCTGTATATTCAGTCAGACCTTGATAATATTTCAAAGTGGTGCAAAGATTGGCAGCTTGCTTTAACTTTCAGAAATGTAAAGCTGAGCACTTCACAAAACAAAAAAAGTAGTACCCTACAATTATAATATCAGTTACAGTTTGAATCGCTTGATGCACGCAAACACCTCGATGTAAAACTTGGTAGAGACATGAAGTGGAACAATCACATAGGCTCAAGTCATCGATAAAGTACGTGGTAGGTATCGGTTTATTGGCAGACTACTGGGAAACTGCAATCAGTGTACAAAGAAGACTGCTTACAAATCACTTGTGTGACTGGCTCTAGGATATTGTTCAAGTGTCTGGGAACCATACAAAACAGGGCTAACACGGGATATTGAATTTATACCGAGAAGAGCAGTACAAATGGTCACAGGTTTGTTCCACCTATGGGAGTGTGTCACTGAGATGCTGAAATAGATGCAAAGTATGCTGAGAAAGCATACTTACAAAGTTTCAAGAACTAGCTTTAAATGATGACTCTAGGAATATACTGCAACACCCCACATATTGTTCACATGGGGGTCGAGAGGACAAGATGAAGTTAATTACTGTATGCGCAGAGACACTTAAACAATCATCCTTCCCACACTCCATATGTGAATGAAACTGGAGAAAGCCCAAACAATGGGTACGGGGGGGTGGGGGGGGGGGGGGAGATATATGTACACTCTGTCATGTACTTCACGGTGGTTTTGTGGCGTTCACATGCACTCATCTTGCAGGTATCTCTTCAAGAAATCAGGCATTAAAGAATCCATCACCACTTGAGAAGAATGGAGACGACCACACCTACAACAACAAAGGTACAATGACCTTACCCATTATTAACGCTGCCACTGGCTCAGAAAGATGTTCAGTGTCCATCAACAAAAAATTTTATTATTTGCCCTGCAACATAAAACATCTAACAAGTCCTAAGGTGAGTATAAAATCTAACCTTATAATTATTTATCCTGGACAACTCTTTCAATCTCAGTAATGAATGTTATTTAAAAACTCGTACCCTAGAAAAAATATTAACGTCCACCTAGGGTTGCAGCCATTAGCCGGCAAATATCCTTTGGTGGTAAAGAAATCACAATACTTAACAGAGCAGTTAAATCAATGAATCTTTTATCATCCTCACAGTGGAGTAACCTCAAGGGAAGATCCGTCACTGCCCTCTCCCTTGGACCAGAAACGAGAACTGGAGTTCACTCAAACGACTGTGTCTTCAGTCTGTTCACAAATCCAGGTCTGCTCAACTTAACCGGCTTCTCGCTTTGGCTCACATCATCAGACCAGTCATGAGGGGTAACATTTGCAGCATTTCAACCTCACTTTTAGTTGTTTTTGTCACATTCCCATTCACCCGGGCCCATACATTCTCAATCGGATTTAAATGGGTGCAATACCGAGGAAGGTCGCTTACACTCTGCCCTTTAGCGATTACCATTTTGTCGACCTGACAGTGTGCAGTTTTCAACTCGTACGACACTACAAGTTCCGTTAACCCTGTCTTATTTGTGCCAGTTTCAGTTTCAGCCAATGGGGCATTTCTTTGTACGCAGAGCAAAATATCTGCTTTCCTCCACTGCACTGTCGGAGCTTTATCTGTCACTAAAGAATGCTTCGTTGCATTGTCCATTACCATTGTCAAATTCGGGGAAATATTTTGCAGCAAAACGTTAGACGACTGCTCCTCGAAAGCTTTGACATTCATTCCGTCACAGTAGTCGCATTGCTTCCCGGAATGGAACGGCAGTAAAATGTCTGGAATGAAGCTAAGAGCAGAGTCAGCATGTGGGACAATTATACTGCCACCCTCGTCTACGGAGCTTTCTTCTTTCCTTGTGCCATGTGGTGCATCTACCCCTTTGTAACATGTGACACACACATTAATCGACATCTTGTCCAGCCACTGTGATGGTACTTGCTAGATGTTTTCAAAGAGATACGTGTAAGTGAAGCAACGTGTTGCAGCAGAGAGGTGACTGTCACCTTTTATAAGTGAGGAAAAAGAGAGGATTCTGCTGTGTATATTGACGAAGAGGGGATGCGAACATTTTATGACTCTCCCTACTGTAAGAGTTTTGTTAAAAATATTAGATTTTGGTTTAACATAAATAACAGGAAGTTAATTTATTTGACAAATAGTTCACCTCACTGCATCAAAGTATGTGTCGAGCCATGAGTGGCACGAGTTTTCCGCCACCACATATTTACACCCTGTTTTTGACATATTTCCACCTCACTACGTTAATTTAAATTACTACTGCCACAGAGTTGCCACTGTACCTGACCGTGAAAGGTGTTAGTAGTGTATCAATATATCGACTCTCTTAGTATCTTTGACGGACTGCTATTACCTCCCCGTCATCGTCTGTCGTGAGTGAGTTTGGATTGCGAGTTCAAGTCTGCCAGCGAGTCGGAGCATGTCGGGAGCGCAGTCCGGACCTGCCAGTCAGGGAGTTGCGATGCGGCACCGGTGCAGTCGGGTTGGCAGCAGTGAGGTCTTCCTAGATCGTCGGTCGGTCATCCCGGTTCAAGTCTTTGTGCAAGTGTTTGTCAAACTCTGTGTGTAGTTGGTGTGATTTCCACTGACAAACTGTTTTAAATGCTGTCGGCGCACTAGCTCTGGGAGGTTGGTCATCTCATCTGGCGACGTATAACTGGTTCTCTGAGCACTTCTGGGACCCTTCAATTACCACTTGTGGATCTCGGATCGGTCCTTCCCCGGTGCAGGAACGTCGGTTAGCCAGTGGGCGCGTTTCCTCTGCACGGTCGGGTCAGAGCCAGTATTTCCGCTATCGTGAGTCCGGAAGTGAGTGGGAGACGCACCGGCAGTGCAGTTGCGACAGAGCGGCAGTTGCGGACGAGGGAAGTTATCTCCGCGCAGTGCAGTCGGCTGGGTCCGTTGGCAGCCCCTGTGCAGTCTCGGAGCATGTACGGAGCTGTGTGGGCTCTACGGTTTACCGACCCAGGATGTCAAAGTTGAGTTGTGGTTTCAACTAGCCGAGCCACGTCCTTTCACGCTGTGGTGGCTCGTTTCAGTAGTTTGCTGCTGGGGAGGTTTTGCTGTGAGCAACACTGAGTGCTGAAATTTAACCGCCATGTGGTGCGATTAACTATTTTGGTTGACTACAATTCGAGTGTACCAGTGGAATTTTCTGCCTTGTGGCCATTAGTGTTTTGGTTACCTGCCCTGGGCACCCCTGACATAAATTCAGGCAGTGTTCTTTTGGGTGAAGTTAACAATATTACCATGTTTCAAATTAAAGTGTACCAGCAGAATTTTTGGATACCTGCCCTGGCCACTAGCGTAATTTCAGGCAGTGTCTTTTCCTCACGTGTTGTTGCTTTTCAAAATGGTGTGAATTTTGTCAGCTAATTTATACTTCATTGTGGGTTATCACGTTTGTAACCTTTGGTGTTTGAGTTCTCGTGTACTGATTGACGGGAAGTAAGTTGTGTCGGTCGGTCTGTGGCTGTCCCCTGGTCGGGTTCAGATAGATTGAGTGCAGTTGGGCTCACTACCTGTCTCGCCTAAGTGAGCGAGGGCAGACCGACCTCCCCGGAGGCTTCTGAGTGCCACTGGTGTTTAATTATCTGTTTTTACCTGCTTAAAATTTATGGCTTATGGTTATTTTTTCTTTTTTCTTAAGAAGTTTGCAAAATTAATTCTTTAATTTATATTTCAAGCTTAAACATTGCAGCCTTCTGCCTTTAAAATATTATGGTAATATATTTTAAAATTTTTTGGCCTTCAGCCATTGGTATTACACCTTGCATATGTTTGTTGTATCTGCTTTGCCTTAAGGCTTTCCACTTAGCGTGACATGCTTTTTTATTTATTTTATTTGCTTTTTAATTGCATTTTTATCTTGTTGGCTTTTAAGATTCCTTGTTTTTAAACATTCTGGCTTTCTGCCTTTGAAAGTCTATGGTAATATATTCTAAAATTCTGAAACTTAATTGTGGCCTTCAGCCTTTGGTATTGCACCTAGCATATGTTTCTTATCTCTACTTTGCTGTGATGTTTTTCAAAATTATTTTATTGCTGTCTTAATTGGATTTTTATCTTGTCGATTTGTTAAGATTTCTTGTTTGGAGGCTTTCAGCCGTGAAAGAGTTACATTCGGTAAAGTTCCCACTTTGGTTGTAAAAGTGTTATTAAAAAAATACAACTAAATCAGAACAAATTAATTCAAAATAACTAAAACAATACACAACCTAATTTTTTTAAAAAAACTTTTAATTTATACATTAAATAAATGAAGTGCCTAACTGACCCCAACCTTATTTGGCCCTTTCCACAATCTTAATTACTTGTTCTGCCAAGCGGGTTTAGCAGGCGTTTCACTGGCAGCAGACCGTGTTTACGCTCGTGCTTACCAACTTCTAGTTGCGGTCAGTTTCACTCTTGTTTCTATTGTGTCTGTGGCACACTATCATTTGCCTTCTTATTATTTCAGGTATTACGATAATGGCAGTTAGACAGTGCCGGGAGATCGGCCTGCTAAGAAGCCCATCTAGTTTACGGGTTGGCAATAAGGCGCCAACCGACTGAGGGCAGTGCTCCAGAATCGGTAGCACGTTCGCGGGCTGCCACGCTGCAGCCGGTCGACGTTTACGTCGGTAGTGGTCGCACAGGCAGGAGCGGCAACTCAGTTTCCTTTAAGGCTATTGAAGACACTAGTCTTCTAGAGGGAACCCAACCTGGTGACAGTCGAGCTGGATTGAGTGCAGGCATTGATAATCCATCAAGTTCAGACATTCCCTGCCAATCTTTTCTGGTAGCTCTTCAGTTATCAGCTCCGAATAGTCCCTTCGACTTTGGTCATCTCGTGAGGCTTAGCTCGGTGCCTTCTACTGTGTAGGGATTACAGGTTGTCTGGGTCACGTTTCCTCTCTACAATGTCGAAGTCCGAGCGGGTATCTCACTATTTTCATCGGCGGCTTAGCAATGGCAGTGAATTAGTCATCTTGTCGGACTCAGGTCGGTCTCTTCCCAGGGTAGAGATGTCGGGTAACCAGTGGGCGTGTTTCCTCTGCAGGGGCGAGTCCAACCGAGGTTTTCACTTACGGCCTTTCTCTGGCACTGTCTGTGCCTTTTTAAAAGCTGCTAGTTCGATTATTTCAGCATACCATGTATTTTACACCCTGTTTTTGACGTACTACCAGCTCACTACGTTAATTTAAATTACTACTGCCACAGAGTTGCCACTTTGAATGACCGTGAGCGGTGTTAGCAGCACGTATCGATATATCGACACTCTTAGTATCTTCGATGGACTGCTATTACTTCCCCGTCGTCGTCTGTCGTGAGTGAGTTTGGGTTGCGAGTTCGGGTCTGCCAGTGAGTTGGAACATGTCGGGAGCGCAGTCCGGACCTGCCAGTCGGGGAGTTGCAATGCGGTACCGGTGCAGTCGGCTTGGAGCAGCAGTGAGGTCTGTGTCGACACGGCTCGCCCGACCGTTGCCGCCACGCATCACTCGAGCCGGGCCACGGTCTTCTGGATCGTTAGTCAGTCGTCCTACCGGACGACGCATTTTAGCTCACCGATCGCTCATTAGTCAGCTGCGTGTGTGCGCGCATCGACTCCCGATTTGTGTTCGTGCGTGCTTAGTTACTCTTGCGTATTGTTCAAGTCTACGTGCAAGTGTTTGTCAAACTGTGAGTGTAGTTGGTGTCATTTCCACTGACAACCTGTTTTAAATGTTGTCAGTGTACTAGCTCTGAGAGGTCAGTCGTCTCATCCAGTGATGTGTAACTGGTTCTCTGAGTGCTTCTGGGCTCCTTCAAACACTATCTTGTGGAACTCGGGTCGGTCCTTTCCCGATGCAGGGATGTCGCTAGGCTAGTGGGCGTGTTTCCTCTGCACAGTCTGATCCGAGCCAGTATTTCCGCTATCGTGTGTCTGGAAGTGAGAGGGAGACGCAGCAACAGTGCAGTCACGATGGAGCGGCAGTCGCGGTCGGAGCGGCGGGCAGTCAGTCGGTTGTTGTGGACGAGGGAAGTTATCACCGCGGTCGGCTGGGTCCGTCGGTGGCCCCTGCACAGTGACGAATAGTGTGTGGAGCTGTCCGATTGCTATGAGCTTTGTGGTTCACTGACCCAGGATGTCAAAGCTGAGTAGTGGTTTCAACTATCCAAACCACATCCTTTCATGTTGTGATGGTTCATTTAGTTGGTTTGCTGTTGGACAGGTTTTCCTGTGAGCAACACTGAGTATTTCTACTGCTGAAATTTAGACACCGTGCGGTGCGATTAACTATTTCGCGTGACCACAGTTCGAGTGCACCAGTGGAATTTTCTGCCTTGTGGCCGTTAGTGTTTTTTTATCTGTCCTGGGCACTGACATAAATTCAGGCAATGTTCTATTGGGTGAAGTTAACTATATTACCGAGTTTCAAATTAATGTGTACCAATGGAGTTTTTCTGCCTAGTGGCCGTTAGTGTTCCGGTTACCTATTCTCTCCTGTGGATCCTGTTTCCTCTGTAGGAGGTACAGATGTCATTACCAATCCACTCGACTGTGAGTGGCGCGTCAATATTAAATCTCGGCAGGGTGGTGGGGACCAGGGAGAACTCAGGGTATTGTACTGATCCCCCAGTGGGACTCAAACTTCACCTGTTCTGGGGAAACCTGATTTCACCGGTGTCACGAGGAGACAACTACACGGGGTTGGTGGTCTGTTAATGTATGGCAGTTCGGGGAATGGTGGAACCCTTAGGCAAATGGCAGCGAGGGACAGGAAAGGACATCAGGTGCACTCGCAGTGGGTACGCCTGGGAGCCTCACTGAGCACGTTTCACAGGCTATTCCGGCAGCCACTGAGGGAACAGGGTGCAACTGGGTGCAGGCCGTAGCGCATATCAGAGCAAATGACATCGATGTCATACTCGGGTCGTTGCAGGGACAGGCAGAGAAGGTTGAGATGACCTCACAGTTTACACAGTTGTCCCCAGAACTGGCCACGGCCCTTCGATTCTGAGTCGAGCAGAAGGCCCGAACGGGAGACTTCGAAGTTTCTGTGACCGGCTAGCTTTCAACTTGCTATACTTGTACCATAGGATTGAAAACTGTAGGGTCCCCCTAAATGGGTCAATTGTGAACTACCCATCAGAGGCTCTTACTCAGGTAGCAGATTGTGTGTGGGGTGCACGGAAGGGTTTTTTGGATTTCGCGACACTCCATCCAATCCACTTAATGATAGCTGTGTAACACTTTGTAGGAACACGAGAAAGACCGATCTCATAGGGTCAGTCGCACGTAAAGCAGGTCAGAATATTCCTCAATGTTGGCCATCCAACCCTTTGACAACATGTGACACGCATTGATCAACAATGTCTTGTCTGACCACCCTCTCTGTGTACGTTCAGCATCCCCTGTCGGTCCTATCCGGTTCGGGTCCCACTTACTCGAGCAACAATATTATTCAAAAATTGGGGAACATATCCAGATGTCCTACGCACATCTGCCCTCCTTTGTGCTTCTCCGCTGCAGAATATGAAGCCCGCTGCAGAATATGAAGCCCTCGTGTCGCAGTACTCCATCCGTGCCGAACAGATAAATATTGCCTTGTGATGAATTGTGACAACCTACCTACAGGCAATCCCGTCTGACAAAATCTGCTATATCTCGGGTGTAGCACCTCCAGATATCTGAAGGAGAACTGCAGATGAAATGGAAACAAAGAAGCAGGAGACAGACCCGAGACATTCCCTTCCCCATTTGGACACGAACGTCTGTCACCGAGATTGAAATCGAGAAAAAGTTTCCTGCAGACAGTTCCGAAGCTACTCGCATTGCATAGAATACAATTCAGGCACAGTTCGTCGTCCAGAGGAGTAGTGGGATGTCCTCGAAGAACAACTCGCTGTAGGTCTCCACTTCCTGTCAGTAGACTGAGAACTGGAGTATTTCATTGTCGGGTAAATACGAGGAAATGAGGACACATCTCAGAGGATGACTTGTGTGAGTGTGGTGAAGCTCGAGACCACCAGCACCTACCCGACTGCAGGGAACTGCCAGAGCCTGTCTGACGGACAATCTGGTTGTCGCCAGTGGCAAGGCAGTTCTACAGTGGGATTCTGAGCACCACGTGGAATATAATCGTGTGTATATATTTCGTAATACTTGTATTTATATTTGTATGATGTCTTTGAGGCTGTTTTGAAGTACAGTAGTCACCGAGATGACGATAAATGCACACGTCTCCGCATGTGGCACGCTGCTGTAATGTGTCTGTCTTCATTACCCATCCATCCTAACTTCTTTACTTGCCTGGAGTTTCCAGAAAAGAACACACAGATGATGTTTCATCATTTGCATCTTCCTTTCTTTGCTTCTCCTTCTCAATTCTCAGCAGCATAAATTCGTGATTGTTAAGTGCAGCAGCTACTCTGTACACAACTCTTGCAACATCTAAAATCGGACTGTCACTATTCCACCCGAGATTAAAATAACTGTGCACAGTGGCACAAAATCACACCTGGTCCACAGATTGCAATTCCCATTCCAAAGTTCAATATCTTCACAGCCAGTTAATGTATTCTTGGACGACCTCTTTTACTGTAAATATTGTGTTGAGATATGCTGTACTTTTGTTATTGCTGCAATGTCAGAGGCTGAATGCCTCAGACACACTGTCCAGCGAGTGCAGCAAGGTGGAGATTCCCTGCTGTTTTCTGGGTGGCATTATGTGGGGCCGACATACGATGCTGGTAGTCGTGGAAGGTGCCGTAACGGCTGTACGGTACGTGAATGCCGTCCTCTGACCGATAGTGCAACTGTATCGGCAGCATATTGGCGAGGCATTCACCTTTGTGGACAACAATTCACGCTCCCATCGTGCACGTTTTGTGAATGACTTCCTTCACGATAACAACATCGCTCAACTAGAGTGGCCAGCATGTTCTCCAGACATGAAACCCATCGAACATGCCCGGGACAGATTGAAAAACGGTTGTTTATGGATGATGTGACCCACCAACCACTTTCAGGTACCTGCGACGAATCACCATTGAGGAGGGGGACAGTCTGGACCAACAGTGGCTTGATGAACTTGTCAATAGTATGCCATGAGGAATAAAGGCATACATCAGCACAAGAGGATGTACTACTGGGTATTAGAGGTACCGGTGTGTACAACAATCTGGACCACCACTTCTGAAGGTCTCAGTGTATGGTGGTACAAAATGCAATGTATAGTTTTCATGAGCAATAAAAAGGGCAGAAATGATGTTTATGTTGATCTCCATGGGAATTTTCTATACAGGTTCCAGAACTCTCAGAACCGAGATGACACAAAACATTTTTTTTTATGTGTCTAGTAACCTCAGATGGAGGATGTAGTTATCTATAGTAGAGTAATGTCTCAAAAGTGCTGCACAAATATTCAGTCAGATCTTAATAAGACTTCAAAGTAATGTTACAATTGCCAAGCTGCTTTAAATATTAAGAAATGTGTAATTGAGCACTTCACAAAATGGAAAAAAATGTAGTACCCTTTCAGTAGAACATGAATGAGTCAAAGTTAAATTTGTCAATTCATACAAATACCTGGCATGCAACAATCGTATGGATACGGAATGGAACATCACATAGGCTCCGCAGTAGGAAAAGCTGGTGGCAGACTTCGGTTCATTAACTGAACACTATGTAAGAACTACCAGTCTACAGAATACTCATGTGACTCATCCTTGAACATTGCTCAAATGTGGGTGATTCATACTACAGGACTAATAAGTGATACCGAATGTACTAGAAAGTTGCACAGGTTACAACAATATTCAAGAAAAGTAGTAGGAGTAATCCACTAAATTACAGGCCCATATCATTAATGCCGATATGCAGCAGGATTTTGGAACATATATTGTGCCATTGACATAAAGTCAACATAGATTTAGAAAACATCGTTCATGTGAAACACAACTAGTTCTTTATTCGCATGAAGTGTTGAGTGCTATTGACAAGGAATTTCAGACTGATTCTGTATTTCTGGATTTCCGGAAGGCTTTTGACACTGCACCACATAAGCGGCTTGTAGTGAAATAGCGTGCTTATGGAATATTGTCTCAGTTACGTGACTGGATTTGTTATTTCCTGTCAGAGGGGCCACAGTTCGTAGTAAGTGACGGAAAATGATTGAGTAAAAGAGTAGTGATTTCTGGCATTTCCCATGGCCCTTTGCTGTTCCTTATCTATATAAATGATTTGGGACACAATATGAGCAGCAGTCTTAGGTTGTTTACGCATAACACTGTCGTTTATAGAGAAATAAAGTCATCAGAAGATCAAAACAAATTGCAAAATGATTTACAAAAGGTATCTGAATGGTGTGAAAATTTGCAGTTGACCCTAAATAAAGAAAAGTGAGAGATCATCCAAATGAGTGCTAAATGAAATCCATTAAACTTCGGTTACATAGTATATCAGTCATATCTACAGGCTGTAAATTCAACTAAATACCTAGGAATTACAATTAGAACAACTTAAATTGGAAGGAACACATAGAGAATGATGTCAAGAAGGCTAATCAAAGTCTGTGTTTTATTGGCAGGACTCTTAGAAAATGTAACAGATCTACTAAGGAGACTGCTTACACGACACTTGTCCGTCCTCTTTTAGAATACTGCTGTGCGGCGTGGGATCTTTATCAGATAGGGCTGACGGAGTACATCGAAAAACATCTTGGATATTCTGGAATCCAGCCGGATGTTCGCGTCGTTCTCGCACGATATTTCAACAGCGCGCCTCGCTGTCTGCTTCAGGTGCTACCTGAGACTGGTCCTTGGGTCGATCGAGTCCAGTATTTATGCCTGGGAGGAGCTGGGCATTCCCTAATCGGTCCGCGCCGAGTCGAGTGTTCCATCTGTGGTCCGCACCCGCCAGACTCGGCTTCAACGGACCCCTCCAGTCGCGGATGTTCTGACTGCCGTCGGCGCCGGTTTTGGCCGTCCTCAATGGTTGTGGTTGTCATTTGAGGTGTGTCAGACCCGATCTGAGATGTTGGGTACTCTATGAAGAATTACATCGAAAAAGTTCAAAGGAGGGCAGCACGTTTTGTATTATTGCGAAATATGGGGGAGTGTCACTGAAATGATACAGGATTTGGGCTGGACATCATTAAAACAAAGGCATTTTTCGTTGCGACAGAATCTTCTCACGAAATTCCAATCACCAACTTACTACTCCGAATACGAAACTATTTTGTTGACACCGACCTATATAAGGAGAAATCGTCACCACGATAAAATAAGGGAAATCAGAGCTCGTACGGAAAGATACAGCTGTTTGTTCTTTCTGTGTGCTATACGAGATTGGAATAATAGAGAACTGAAACAGGTAGCAGCCCTAATAACTGGTATATAGGGAAGGCGCTCTGCCAAGCACTCTGCAGTGGTTTTCACTGTACTGGATCTACATGCAGATGTATCGTATTAAAAACTTTCTTAACTCATAACAATGTGAGGCCCAAGATAATTACTTTATGAAGACAATTGTATCTTATATGATGAAACAAAATTACTCCCTGTAAATCGTCTCTATTTACTTATGCAGGATGAGTCAGGAGGAAAGGTACACGCTTTGAGGGGTGACAGTATTTCCGATCGTGAACAAAAAATGGTATACAAACATATGTCCTGTCGTTAACAGTTACCGAGGAAAGTAATGGAAACAATGGGAAACAGAACACATGCAGGTGATGCATCTCGCAGCTCTCGTAGACAGTAGCCGTGTTGCCGATCTGAGCTCACTCACGCGGTCCTTTACTTGAACGGACCCGTAAAATCCGGGCTAGAAGTTCCTCCTCTGTGTCTACTCTGCACTCGAAATCTTTGTCTCGAGCCAACCCCACAGATAGTAATCGAATAGAATAAGATCGAGTAACCTCGGTCGTCGAGAGTTGGCTCCGACAGTGACCGATTCGATGCGGAGGACACATTTCAGTAAGGTACTGTGCTACTGGCCGTACAGACCGTGCAGGAGCTCCGGCGTGCTGACAGTACATACCACATTCTGATGCCAAAGGAATATCGTCCAAGAATTCTGGTAACACATTATGAAAGAAATTGACGGTTATGTAAAACAACTGAACCAATACCACAACACACTGTAGTGTGCAGGTTTTCATCTGCTCACACGTGAGGGTTTCAAACATTATCGGTGCCTTTGCGGACAAATGTTGACTCGTCCATGAACAGAATATGTGGAATATAGAGTTCACTGGCAATGATCAATTGAGAGAATTCCTTTTATTCGGCACCGTCTCCCGCACTCGGACATCACGCACTCAGTCGACAATACGGATGCGGACTCTGCTCCTCGACTGTGTAATACCGAGCTGTGCGCATAGTCTTCTAGTGCCGGTGGCTAGGCTGCATTCTACTATTTCGAGAAAGTTGTCAATTTCACTAGGATCTCGTAAGATTTGACGTTCGGATACTATACGCACCGGGAAGCGTACAATGCTCAAGCGATCTGACGAAATACCCTGCTACCTGGAACTCTGCAATTAGGAATCTTTCATTCCTATTCGCGAACAGTAGTTCTGGAATTCCCTTGCATAACCCATACACAAAGATTGTGTCACCATGCTCTGCACGTGCGAAGATGTGTGTCATTTTCACTAGACTGACCGACACTGTTTCAACCGACCACGTAACAACACCATCGTCCACTGGTGCAAAACAGTAGTACCGAGACGTGAGGTAAACAACGTATACACTTGCAGGACTCGATGCCCCACCGCGAACGAGTGAAGTGCGTATCGAAAAGGTCAATAAAAACACGCCCACAACTTCGCTGCAGTGACAACACCGGTTCCCGTCAGATCGCCGAAGTCGAGCACTGTCGAACTGGGCCAGCACTCGGGCGGGTCACCGTCCGGGTCTGCGGGTCAGCCGAGTGCAGTCGGCGAGCAGGCTGCACTCGGCCCTCGTGAAGCCGATCGAGGAGCTGCTCCGCCGAGAAGTGGCGGCAGTGGTGTACCGACCGCGTGCTCCTCCGCTGCCGCATCCGGTGACACCTCGGGCCCGAGGACGACACGGCGGCCGGGCGCCTCTGTCGGGCCTTCGAGACCTGTTCGGATAGTGTTTGCTTTTTATGTAGCCTAACATAAGTACGGTTCTATTCGTACGTCAACGTTGGCAGAGAAGGTCGTGCGACCGGTGGCCGTGATATTCAAACGACCGTACGTCGAGTACGCTTAAGAAAAGGGTGTATGTATATCTGAAGTTTTTTGCTCAGAATCACCAATATTATCATTACTTAATGATGCACCTTTCCTTCCAACTCACCCCATATAGTTTTTCTGTATTCTGAAGTTTGCATTCCAGATGAATAGCTGTCACATACTGTGTTACATCATCATCAGCTGCTATTGTGTTAAAATAACTGATTCTATTTTATGTCTCATCTATCTAAAACTTTAAACTGTATATCACACTTATAGACATTGAACAACATTTAATAACTAAGGGCATAAAACGATATGTTTTGAAAGAGGCTGTTCCCACAGACGTTAAAACATATAGTATGTATGTGTTTAGATGAAAGCTATAGCAGAATAAAGATCAGCAGAATAAAGATCAGCAGAGTACTATCAGAGCATTTTGGAGTCAGGATTGGTCTTAGCCTAGTAGACACATTATTTCTGATACTTTTTAATTGAAGTTCAGAAAAGATAGACAGCAAACACAAAACATTAAGCTCAACTGAAATACGACTGCAATAACACGATAAATCTGCTTGGATATACAAGTCATTCTAATATGCGACAGCCAAAGAAGTTGCAGCTCAAAACCAAGTTCTCACAGTAATTTCACGAGGGAAGCTGGGTTACAAAGTAACGAGGAGAGAATAGACTACATGGTCACGAGCAAGGCACCCAACGATCAAACTCCAATAACAGTCGATTGATTCAGTTTTAAAAGAATATACGTACTTAAATCTTCGGGAAGCATCTTTAACAAATAGAACAGAGTGGAAAGAGAGATTAAGACGAGGATCATAGTGGCAAATAGAGTATATTTTGACTTCCAGTACATGTTGCACAGTAAACCTGTTTCGGGAAGTTTTAAAATCGGACTGTATCACAGTGTGATTCTCATGGTAGCTCTATATGGGTCAGAAACATTTGAATTAAGGAAAGCAACTGAACAAAAGCTGTTATTCTCTGAGAGAAAGGTATTAACTCATTCCAAGCCAATTTTTATACCAGCTGCTTTCTCTCCAACTCTTATTTATTTTATGCAGATTATTAAGCTACTGTTTTAAAAAAATAAAATGGAATAGAAGTTCACTTGAAAACTTTAGTTTCTTTTATGAGAGCATAAAAAAAAGACACAATGTAATTATTTTTTTAAAGCTACGTATTTTCAAATTATTTACAAAACAATCTTATCCCCTTCAAAATACTCTTCATTACAACTGATACATTTGCCCCAACAGTGCTTCCACCCTTTTGAATCTTTTTTGCACACCCATTTAGAAATGGCTGACAGCTCCTCCATCATTTTTTTCTCGACTTCATCAATGTACTCAAATCGGTGTCCTTTCGTGCCCTTTTTCATGTCTGGGAATACGAAAAAGTTACACAGGGCCAGGTCGGATGTGTGGGGCAGCAGAACCGTGCCATTTGCAGCCGAGAACTGTCTAACAGAGATGGCTGTGGGTGCAGGTGCACTGTTGCGGTGGAAAAACCGGTCTCCTCTCTGAACCGAGCTCCGAGATATCCCACTTATCTCTGATGATTGATCAATTCTCTGTCAATGGCTTGTGAGCAGAAGCTCTCGATTTTTTTCAATATTTTTGTCAATTCGGACAGCTGTTGGAATTCCAAAATGAAGTTTGTAATCAGTGAACATGTTGACATTTTTAAATCCAGCAAACCACCCGTACACTCGCGTTTTTCCCATAGTGTCATCTTGCTAAGCTGTTTTCAACATTAAAATAGTTTCAGCAGCATTTTTACCAAGTAGAAAACAAAATCTCACCCGCTGAACTATTTTCTGAGTCCGACAAGACTGTAAACAATTCATAAGCCTCTTTGGAGTGTAGCACTTGAATTGAATTCTTCCTCTGAATCCTACTGTGTTCTCATCTACAACCACATTTATTTTAGATTCATAAAGTTCTTTGCATTTACTGTAAACATACCAACAATCTTCACGTTGCTCCCTCTCATACATTGACACCAAAATATCTGTCTGAAAATGGGTGTGGGAGGGAGGGAGGGAGGAGGGAGGAGGGAGAGGGAGAGGGAATTTCCCTGAAAAATGGAGTTCGTTCCAGCCAGTCTCCTGTAAAATAGTCCACTAATTCTGCCTTGAAATTCAGGGCCATGTTCAGTGTTAAACAATGGAAAGCCTTCATTTCTTCTCATGGAACATCCCTCCACGAGTGCCACATTGAAAGTTTTGTACGTTATGTTACCTTCTGCATTATTTCTCTAGCATACATATTTGTAGCATTCAAAGTTTCACTAGGAAGATTTTCTGTGAAGTACAGTTGGAAATATTCAAGTGCAGATTTTGGTCACACACCATAAGGAATGGTGGGTGAAACCTCTCTGGATGACACAAAAAGGAAAACTTCCCTAGATCACTATCACCACTGCGATAAATCTTCCACATATTTGCAGCAGGTTCTGTCTCTTCAGTTTCCACTCCATCACTATATTTCAATTCATTAAAATGTCTATCAAGTTTCTACACAATCACTTTCATCACTACATTCTACTTCGTCCTCAATGTCTTCGAGAAGCCACCTGGTATCATCCTCATCACTTACATGTTTCATAGCAGCCACTATTCTACTAGAAACGTGCGAATGCAACACACTTTGAGTTGTCAAATCTTCCTACTAACAACGGAAACTCCCCATGGCACCCCCGTCAGATTTAGTGGTAAGTTGGCCCATTGCATAGTCCATCAAAAACGGAACACAGATCAAGCACCAGAACAGGAAGAATGTGTACTGAACTATGGAGAAAAGAAGAAAAATGGAAACAGTGAATGGTCCAAATTTAATATCTGTACTATTGAGCAACATTAATAGTCGTCGTGTTATGATTGTGTGGTCACAGTGTTGAACTGCGATGTAGGAGACCTGGGCTCAAATCTCACCTGATCAATTTTTTTATTATTTTCTTCTTCTTCTTCTTCTTCTTCTTCTTCTTCTTCACAAAATTACGAACTTTCCCTCCAGTCATTGATGGGTGTGTTTGCTGTATTCAAATTTGTGTCTGTGTTGTGGCATAATACAGTTTGCAACAGCAATGTGTAACAAAGGGACCTCCAATTTGTTCTACACAGGTACCACATGTTATGCCTCTCGAATTCCGTTTTGGAAGTTTTGACTCTTAAATTCTTTCATTGTAACCTAGTTCATACCTGTTGATTTGTTGTTTTCATTTCTCTGAAAGGTGTATGCAGCATCTCGCCTCCTCTCACTGTTCGTCACAGAATACGAGTCATGTGGTAAGAATATACTGCCATCGCACGTAAATCAGGAACGTTATGAAAAATGGCGCACCTGCTTGAAGGTTAAGAAGATTTAAGTTGTGTACCAATTCAGGGAGGAGGCTGTTTTGAATCGATACAGTGATTCTGTGAATGTAATTTGTGACTTAATTTTCATAGCCATAGTACTAACAGAACTGGAATAAACATCGTATGGCACTAGCATTTGAATTCAGCCCACTTGCCAATTACTTAGAGCCAAATGGTTTATACAGTAGCATGACAAACTAGTAAGTGAGAAGTCACCCTCTGGAATTACAAAAGGGAACTTCACCAGCTTTGCCTAGTCACTGAAGATGGAGGCTTCCATCAAAAGCTCGAAATTTTATCTGAATTTGATATGTCAAGTGATCTGAGAATTTATGTTTGTAACTGAAGAAAGGCACTGTGTATTATCAAAATGAGTTATTGTGCCAAGCACATGGCACAAATCCCTAAGAAGATAGCATGAGATAGCTACTTTGGTTATGGGGGAAACTAGGGAATGTTGGTGTTGACGGTGGTGGTGGTGGTGGTGGTGGTGGTGGTGGTGGTGGTGGTGGTGAAGCGGGAGGTGGGGGGGAGGGGGGGGGGGTGCTGCTACCACCACCACCACCACCACCTCAGTACCCAACAGACTGTGAGCTCCTTTGCAGTTGGTTGGTATTTTAACTACAAGAGATATCATACAAATTCCTTCGACCACATAGTGACACTGCTTACACCTCACAAGACTGACGTCATCCACTGTCACCCTGGAAAATTAGGGAGTCTGTCGAGCAGACTTTTACGGGCCATTTCTAACCTGTAAAGGAACGGGAACTTCCTCCTCATCCGGCCTCAGCTCCGGCAGGGTCGTGACGCTCGCCTCCACGCGGCCGACATTCTCATCCCGCAGCGCCCCTCGCAGGTGCATGGCGTACTGCTTCAACCTGGCTTCCGTGTACTGCAGGTCCTGTAGCGGGGTCGCCCAGTACAAGCGCCATTGCCGACCAACAATTACTGAAAATGTGACGAGTATGTTATCGACTGTACTCGAACTTACAAGTCTCTCCTCTCTCTCTCTCTCTCTCTCTCTCTCTCTCTCTTTCACACACTGTTTACACAAAAACAGATCAAACAATTATACACTGCTGCACCCAAAACTAAAGAAAATGTGAAAAGATGACAGTAGAATACAAGGAGACAGGATGGCTGGCCCATACTCACTTACTTACTTACTTACTTTCTCTCTCTCTCTCTCTCTCTCTCTCTCTCTCTCTCTCACTCACACACACACACACACACACACACACACACACACACACACAAACACACAAACAGCACTTTATAAACTGCAGGGTTGGATTCATGACTGGAAATGGGAGAAAAAAAAAAAGTCTCATGAACACATCTCCATAAATGTATCAATGCCACAGCAGATGGTGGTAACGAATGACAGTTCCTCTGACCACACATCATATGTTCCTTATGCCTTGTAGACGATAGGGACAGTAGCAGTTGTTGTGCAGGATACACACAATCGTACTGTGGCTTACACCGTGTTGGCAGGCCATTTGCTGGGAGCATGTACTGGGGTTCATCTCAATACACCACAGAACCCGGTCCTCCAAATCTGGTGTATGCCACCTCCCTGCACTTTCGTCTGTCTAAAAGGACCCCTGAGCACACAAATGCCCACAATGGGCTAGAAATTTTGCGTGATGTGGTCAGTGTACATGAAGATACTCATTTTGGTTTAACCGTGCCGCGTCTCGAACATTTCCATCTGCTCGGCTGTACACTATCGCTGTCTCAGCTCGTTCCCGAGACAAAAACCGGGCCGTTTACAGTGTCCTGCGTCAATCGAACAGCCTGCAACTCACGAGGAACATGTGGCACGTGGTCACACGAACTGGCATTCGTCAGTACTGTCTACTAAGGCAATGATGCATTTCCAGACATATTCATAGGACCTTTTTTTTACTTCATTTCCAATCTGAAATCTGTTCCTGCAATTTGTCAGTTTCATAAATATTCACCTTGTCAGTTTTATTGATTTTTCACACACATAATTAAAAAATCAGTATTCTGCCAGGTTTGACTTAACAACAGGTTTGATGCGGCCAGCCACGAACTCCTCTCTCGTGTTAACCTCTTCATTTTGGCTAACAACTGCATCCGACATCCTCAATTAATTACGAGGTATTTTTCAACCTCTGTCTCACCCTCCAGTTTTTACCCTCTGCAGCTTCCTCTAGAAGTACAGAAGTTACTCCCTAATATCTTAACACGTGTTCAATCATCATTGTTAGTGTTCTCCACACATTCCTTTCCTTAACGATTCTACGAAGAACTACCCTATTCCTTATCTTATCAGTCCATCCAATTTTCAACATCTTTCTAACACTTCTCTTCTTTTCTCAGAGTCCACAATTCACTACAATACTATGCTGTGCTATAAACGAATCTCTCACAATTTCTTCCTTGATTATAGCCAACACTTGACACTAGCAAATTTCTCTTGGCCAGGAATGCCCTTTTTAACCATGATACTATGTTTTTAATATCCTACTTCCTTCAACTAACATGTTTTATTTTGCTTTCATTGCAGCAGAATTTCTTCACTTCATCTACATGGAAGTTCCCAGTTTTGGTGGTAAGTTTCTTTAACTCGTTTGTGTTATTCCTCACTGCTTTCATCTTTCTTCAATTTACTTTCAATCAATAGAGAGTGCTCATTACACTGTTTTGCAATTCTCCATCACTTTCTTCAGCAAATCTTATTGACATTCTTTAATTCTGAAATGTAGTCCTTTTCTCCAATCTTTCTTTTATTTTTGTCATCGCTTCTTCTATGTACAGATCGAACAGTAGGGGCGAAAGATTGCATCCCAGTTTTATACCATTTTTAATCAGAGCACTTTGTTCTATATCTTGCATTCTTATTGTCCCTCTCACTTCTTCAAACATCTCGCACCATTTTAGAGTGTCATAAAATTTTTGATACTGATAAAACGACATCTCAATATTTCATAAGTCTCGACAGATTATCGAGAGCAACATGGTAACTGCCTTTTTGGCGCTTTTACCTTTCCAAATACTGTGTAACAGATCCTCAATTTTCTCTCCTGTCGGTCTGTATGTTATTCTCATCTATAACAGAAATGTGGAAAGACACCTATTAAACAGTCCTAGATTTCTGGCTAATCAGTTTCTTCATCGCAGACGGCAGATGGATAGATTCGAGATAGAGAAGGCAGCTCACTCAGATCTGCCTGGTGTGATTACAAGAGGGAAAAAAAAAAAATTATTTTCCCCCTAAAATTCCAGACCGATCACTTCTTATCTTACACACACTAACTCTGCCAGCAGCTGGCGGGATCTGCTAATGCACGCAGTGTGGTTCTCTTCAAAGCCCACCCTCACTTACGGCCTGGGTTCTGAACAACCTGGCTCTGCTTCCCTGCCTTATCCACCTCATCCCTCTGAGGAAGGAGCTCACAGTTCCACCAACTCGGATAGTTTTTCTTCAATTTTTCTAATGTATTTCTAATACTCAGTTCCACCACCTGGAGGTAAATACGGTATTAGACAGCCATTCTCTCCTTGTAATTTTGTATTTGTATATTTGAAATAAATTATTCTCAACACAGCAAAATTATTAGTTTTGTGATGCTACACATGTTGTAACGGAACAGTATTACATTTTATATTACACAAGAAACTCGTTTATCGATGGAAGATGGAAAAAACTAGCAGTTTACCTAGAATGTGCTTTTCTCTTATTGCAAAAATAAAATATTTGTATATTGTAGTACATATCACACTTTTTGCGTTTAGTACAATATTTGTACAGTACCAGATGGCAGTTATAAGAGTCTAGGGACATGAAAGGAAAGCAGTGGTTGGGAAGGGAGTGAGACAGGGTTGTAACCTCTCCCCAATGTTATTCAATCTGTATATTGAGCAAGCAGTAAAGGAAACAAAAGAAAAATTCGGAGTAGGTATTAAAATCCATGGAGAAGAAATAAAAACTCTGAGCTTCGCCAATGACATTGTAATTCTGTCAGAGACAGCAAAGGACTTGGAAGACTAGTTGAACAGAATTGACAGTGTCTTGAAAAAAGGATGTAAGATGAACAACAGAAGCAAAACAAGGATAATGGAATGTAGTCGAATTAAGTCGAGTGATGCTGAGGGAATTAGATTAGGAAATGAGACACTTAAAGCAGTAAAGGAGTTTTGCTATTTGGGGAGCAGAATAACTGATAATGGTCGAAGTAGAGAGGATATAAAATGTAGACCAGCAATGGCAAGGAAAGCGTTTCTGAAGAAGAGAAATTTGTTAACATCGAGTATAGATTTAAGTGTCAGGAAGTCGTTTCTGAAAGTATTTGTAAGGAGTGTAGCCATGTATGGAAGTGAAATATGGACAATAAATAGTTTGGACAAGAAGAGATTAGAATTTTTTTAAAACGTGGTTCTACAGAAGAATGCTGAAGATTATATGGGTAGATACCATAACTAATGAGGAGGTATTGAATAGAACTGGGCAGAAGAGAAATTTGTGGCACAACTTGACTAGAAGGAGGGATCAGTTGGTAGGACATTTTGTGAGACATCAAGGAATCTCCAATTTAGTATTAGAGGGCAGCGTGGAGGTTAAAAGTTGTAGAGGGAGACCAAGAGATGAATACACCAAGCAGATTCAGAAGGATGTAGGTTGCAGTAGGTACTGAGAGATGAAGAGGCTTGCACAGGATAGAGTAGCATGGAGAGCTGCATCAAACCAGTCTCTGGACTAAAGACATACAAACAATGGAAAATCCAGGCAGGAATATCAACAATATTGCACTGAGGTGACTCAAGTCAGGGGACAGCGATACAAACTTATACAGATGACTGTAGGATTTCACGAACTAGGTAGAAAATGGCACTGCACTGGCATTCGTGCTGAGGTTATCTTGTGAAGAGGTTTTCGAAGTGGTTACGGCCGCACAGTGGGCATTAACAGACTTTAAACACGGAGTGGAATTGGAGCTAGACGAATAGCCCATTCCATTCGGGAAACCGTTAAGGAATTCTATATTGTGAGATACACAAAGTCAAGAGTGTGCCGAGAATACCAAATTTTATGCATTACCTCTCACCGTGGACAAACGCAGAGGCCGAAGGCCTTCACTCGATGACGGAGAGCAGCCACATTTGCTTACAGTTGTCAGTACTAACAGACAAGCGACACTGTGCGAAATGACTGCACAAATTAATGTGGGACACGTGACGAACATATCTGTCAGGACAGTGTGGCAAAATTCGGCACTAACGAGAGACGACAGGAGACGACTGAGGCGAGTGACATCGCCGACGGCACGACATCGCCTATGGCACCCCTCCCGGGCTCGCGACCGTACTGGTCGGACTCCCGGCAAAAGGAAAAGTGAGGCCCGGTCAGACGAGTTCCGATTTCAGTCAGTAAAAGACTGCCGTACGGTCCGATCGCGGTGCAGATCCCTCGAAGCTGCAGACTCGCGTCGTCGTCGACAAGGCACCGTACTACCTGTTGGACGCTCCATAATGGTGCGGGCTGTGTTTACGAGGAACGGATTGGATCCTCTGGTCCAATTGTGCCAGTCACTGGGACTGGAGGCAAACTTCAGCCATTTGTGGCCTTTACATTCCGAAAGCACCGTGAAATTTGTACGGATAACAATCTGCTGTGTCACGGGGCCACAAATGTTTGCAATCTTAAACAGCATGCACAATTCAAGCCAATGATTCGGGGCACCCACATCACCTGACATCAATCCCATGGAACATTTATGAGATATAACTGAGAGGCCAGGTCGTGCGCAAAATCTTGCACCAGCAATTCTGGACCTCCGCAGCATGTCAAGTTGCCACGTTACACTGTGCAGGAGGAGGTCTGGTGCAACGGTCGTGCCTGTGTGCAACCTAGTGTCATCTTTCGACTGAGTAAGACTCTATCCTTTTCGTAGTATTGAAAAAATAATGTATTTAATATAACAAAAACATTTTGTTAAATATTTAACGTAAAACTATAATTTCTACTGGAGTCAACTCCCGGATTACTCTATAGCCTACTATATTATCTTAATATTGACAGGGTAAGGAATTCAGATAATAGCGCCCGGTCTGTGATTTAGGAAAAGGTAAAAAACGAAAATGGAAACCAGCAACAATGGGAACGAAACTCCAAAAAATGGAGAGACTAAAAGCAGAAGGAAAGCTTAAAAAACCACTACCGAAAGGGGTTTATTGTCCCCAAAAAGAGCTTCAAATGACTGACGTCATCTCACTGGCACTAATAAACTCGAGAACGCGATCGGCTGAGCCCGTGTCATCTGCTAAAATGGATGATATATCAGGCTACAGCTGTAGACGGGCGCGTAACGGATTAAAATTGGGACACTGAGTAAAAGGTGTCTTACCATCCACAGCTGGGAGCAGTGGGGACAGAGTGGGGAAGGATCGCCGCTTAAAAGATGTCGATGGCTAAAAAGACAGTGCCCTATCCAGAGTCTAGTTAAAATTACCTCCTCCCAATGCATTCAGGAGGAAGAGGTAGAAGCACAGGGAAGAGCTTTCACGGCCCGCAATTTATTATGGGGAAGTGTCGACCAATGTGCATGCCATAAAAGAACAACACGACGACATAAAACACTCTGTAGATCCGCGAACGGAATCGTGTGAATAGTTGGCCGAAGAAGAGAGACTGCAGCCTTGGTCGCTGTATCGGCTGCCTCATTTCCACAGATACCAATGTGTCCTGGGATCCAGAGGAACGCCACCGAGACGCCCCCCAAGTGGAGCAAGTGTAGGCAGTCCTGAATCCGGTGGACCAGAGGGTGGACAGGGTAGAGAGCTTGGAGACTGAGGAGAGAAGTGAGAGTATCTGAACAGCTAACACACTGTATCTGTGTAACGGATTAAAATTGGGACACTGAGTAAAAGCTGTATCTGCTGATGACTACGGATGTAGTGGACAGCCAGGAGAGCAGTGTAAAGCTCCACAGTATAAACGGAACACTGGTCGGGAAGCCGAAATCGATTTGGGGTATTGCCAACAATGGCACTCCCTACACAAAATGATTTTTTTGAGCCATCAGTGTAAATAAATGTGGCATCCTTCATTTGTGCGCATAGAGCAGAAAATGCCTGACAATAAACAATGAAGGGGTACCGTCCTTGGGAAATTGACAAATATCACGGATCAGGCAGGTCCGGGGAGAGAGCCAAGGCGGTGCTGTACCCCAAGTTGTCAAGAAAGTTTTAGGAAAGCGGAAGGAAAGAGAATGGAGCAGTTGGCGGAAGCGAACTCCCTGTGGTAGTAGGGAGGAAGGGCGGCCTGCATACTCTAAGTCCAAGGAGGCGTCAAAAAAAATGTCATGGGCCGGATTAGCAGGCATGGAAGACAAATGGCTAGCATAACAACTCAGAAGGACAGCTCACCGATTGGACAGCGGAGGTTCAGCAGTCTCAGCATAAAGGCTTTGCACAGGGCTGGTGTAAAAAGCTCCAGACACTAAACGTAATCCACGGTGGTGGATAGAGTCGAGATGCCGAAGAATGGACGGCTGAGCAGAGGAGTAAACTATGCTCCCATAGTCCACTTTCGAGCGCACTAAGGCGATAGAGGTGGAGAAGGACCACTTGGTCCACTCCCCAGAAGGTAACATTCAGGACACGGAGGGTGTTGAGGGATCGCAGACAGCGAGCAGAACGATAGGAAACGTGGGAGGACCAGCACAGTTTTCTGTCAAATATAAGACCTAAGAATTTAGCGACGTACGAAAATGGAAGGTTGACAGGTCCTAGGTGTGAGGAAGGTGGAAGAAACTCCGTACGATGCCAAAAATTAAGACAAAAGGTCTTACTTGGAGAAAAGTGGAAGCATGTCTCGATGCTCCAAGAGTGGAGGCGATCGAGACAGCCTCGAAGACGTCGTTCAAGAAGGCTGGTCCGATGAGAGCTGTAGTAGATCACAAAATCGTCCACAAAGAGGAAGCCCAACACATCGGGAAGGAGACAGTCCATAATTGGATTTATGGCAATGGCAAACAGTACAACACTTAGCACGGAGCCCTGGGGTACCCTGTTCTCTTGGGAGAAAGTACGGGAGAGAGTACTGTTCACCCACACTCTAAATGTGCGCTCTGCAATAAATTCGCGAAGAAAAAGGGGCAACCGACCGCGAAAGCCCCAACAGAACAGTGTGCGGAGGATGCCTGTCCTCCAACAGGTATTGTATGCTCTCTCCAGATCAAAAAATTTTGCTACTGTTTGGCGTTTCCGGAGAAAATAGTTCATGATATAAGTGGAGGGAGCAACAAGGAGAAAGCAAGAGGTCACAATTCCGCTGCACGTTTCTTCGGGAGCAACGCTGGTGGGTAATTTGAAGAGCTCGAAATCTCAGCAAAGTGTTGACCCAACGAGTTAGAAATTGCGACGGGGCTACTAGTGTATCATGCGCGACAGTGAGCCCAGAGACCGGGGAGAAATTAGGTGCGTCTGATAACCGTCGAATCCGACTCCAACTTCCGAGGAGGGAGTGAAGGTTTTAAATGAGCTAGTAAAGAAGTCCCACCTTGCCTTCTTGCTATCGCGGATGACGCTGCGCACGGAACTGCTTATAGCGGATACAGTTGGCCAAAGTAAGATGGTGTCTGAAAACGCGAAGAGCATGTCGCCGCTGACGTATTGGGTCACGGGATGCCTCGTTCCTCCAAGGAACTGGGGGGCGCCGGGGCAATTCGGAGGTGCGAGGTATTGAGCGTTCGCAGCAGTAAGAATAACATCTGTAATATGAGTGACCTCACCGTCAACAGTAGGAAAGTGACGGTCATCGAATGTTGCTAGAAACGAAAAAAGTGTCCAATCGGCTTCGGCAAACTTCCAGCGTCTCGGGTGTGTATCAGCAAGGGCGAACCATTCGAGGCGCCGAGCTAATACCGACCGAAAGGTCCAAATTTGTCGTGGAGGTACACAAAAATGTAGGGTCCCCAGTGTTGAGGCAAACAAGATCAGCTTGGTGGAAGACGTCTAGCACTAGGGAGCCACGCGGACAACGATGTGGAGATCCCCAAAGCGGGTGCTGGGCATTGAAGTCCCCAACCAGCAAGAAGGGGGGCGGAAGCTGACCAAGAAGATGAAGGAGATCAGCTCGTGCCATTGGTGTGGACGATGGAATGTATACAGTACAAAGAGAGGAGGTGTATCCAGAACGGGAAATACGGACAGTGACTGCTTGGAAGGAAGTGTTTAGTGGGTATTGGGTGATAATGGAGAGTAGCATGGAGAAGAATCATGAGTCCTCCATGTGCTGGAATGCCTTCAACAGAGGAGAGATCACATCGGACAGATTGAAAATGAGGGAAAACAAAGCGGTCGTGGGGACGCATCTTTGTTTCCTGAAGACAGAAGATGACTGGCGAGTAGGATCGTAAGAGGATCGACAATTCATCCCGATTGGCTCGAATGCTGCGGATATTCCAATGGATAATGGACATAGGGCAGACAGAAAATGGAAGAATGGGACCAAGGTTGCCGTCAGACTCAGAGCTTGCGACCGACAGAATGGAACGGCATTCAGCCGAAGGCAGAAGATCCTGATCCATAGGTTGTTCGGCAGCAGCTCCTGCCACCAGCAATCGGCCAGTTGATCGGCCGCAAGCAGTGCACCTCAGCGACAGAGAAGTCGGCCGAAGGCGGTTACCCAGGTGGTGCTGTCGATGGGACATGCAGTGGTGGAGAAGGAGAGGAACTGGGTTTCTTATTAGCCTGCTTGGAACCATGATGTTTAGATGAAGGAGGAACCGATGGTTGTGAAGTTGGGGTACATAAAAAAATCTTCACGAGTATGCTCTTTTTTGGAAGTCCGGGTGCCTGAATTTTGGGATCGAGGTTTAGCAGAACCCGATGAAGAGTGAGCCACAGAGTGAGCAGGTGAAAGTGGGGAGGCTGAACGGGCGATCTTTGCACTGGCCGATCTGACGACCGTGTCGCTAAAGGTGAGATCACAAGTCTGAGTGGCCGCCTCCTTTGTTGGCCGAGGAGACGCAAGGACAGTGCTGTATTTAGCTGTCTGAGGCACAGTGGGCTTTCAGCTGGCGAATAATTTTCGAGCAGCTTTCCCTTCACTCTCATTTCCTGAAGGAGCTTTTCGTCTTTAAAAATGGGGCAATCTTGAGAGGAAGCAGCGTGGTCACCCGTACAGTTGATGCATCGAGGGGATGGAGGTGGACAAGCACCCTCAGGGGCATCCTTGCCACACGTAACACATTTGGCCGGATTGGAGCAGGACTGGCTGGTATGATTGAACCGCTGACACCGACTCTATGAACCGCTGTTACGCCCTGGTCAGACAGGTAGTGTTGAATTTCCTTGTCGGACAATCCGTCGAGGGAGCATGTATAAACCACCCCACCTGGACAGGGAAGGTGTGTAGCAGTGAAGTACGCAGTAATTTTTGTGCCTGGAGGGCACTGACTCTTTCTAACAACAAGGTGCCATTCTGTAATCTGGAACAAGACTTTACAGGACCAGCAATTGCGTCGACACCTTTCTGAATAATGAAAGGGTTGACCGTGGAGAAGTCATGACCTTCGTCAGACCGAGAAACAACAAGGAACTGTGGCAACGATGGAAGAACTGTCTGTGGCTGAGACTCAGTGAACTTACGCTTGTGAGCAGACATAGTAGAAGATGAGGAAACCATTGCGGAAGTATGCCCCATGATTACCGGCGCCTCCGATGGTGCGCTCCTTCCTTGTGGGGGTCCTCTCTGAGGGCACTCCTGCCTTAGGTTATTGTTCACACCTCAGGTCACACCTCCCGAGAAACGGACTGAGAGGCCAATCGGCACATTTTCGGAAGGTATCAGCTCAGATAATTACCCCTCCCTGGGCCTGGCCGTTACCAGGGGGTTCATACGTGTCCTACCTGTCTACCCAAGGAGGGGAATTACGCGTTACCCTGTCACTGGCTACGCATGAAAATGTGTGGGTCGGCCTTCAGACACGCGCAGGGAGGAAAAAAGAGGAAGGGAAAGGAAAGAGATGTCTCAAACACCGCAGCGGAGAAAAGGGTAAAGAGAAGATGTAAGGAAACGAGAAGGACAAAGGAAGGATGAAGACGTGCAAGCAGAGAAAGCGAAGAATGTGTGACATTTTCGAGCGTCCGTCTCCGGACATAGGCACAAAACATATTCCCAGAGGGGGAGAAAGGGAAGGAAAGAGCCAGAGGTGAGGGGAGGTGATGGGGGGGGGGGGGGGGGGAGAGGGGGCAAGATGGGGGATAGGGAAGGATGCGGAAAAGTAAGGTATGCAGCCCAGAAAGGAAGGAGGGCCACTGCTCGCTACGCACGTATCCACAAAAGAGTTGTGGACCCCCGCGAGGGAGAACACTATGACTGGTTTTGTGTATCCCACTGCAGCAATTGTTTATGTCAAAATTAACAAGACTGTGGAGAGTTTATTCTGCAACAAGACTGTGCTCCATCACACTTTCTTTCAGACTTTCATTACCACTTTAGTGCCTCACTGTTTGACTGAATGTGCCAAATATTGTGACTGTCCTCCCCTCCAATGGCTCCCATGAACTCAACTTCATATGATTTTTTCTAATGGTGTTATGTCAATAATCACGTGTTTCAGCCTCAACTGCCACTTAATTTGTAAGAGTAGTACGGATGAATAACTAATGCGGTCACCAATATCGACAGCAAAACGTCGGGATGTAAACGGTAAGAGTATGGCACAGTGCTACGGTGTGCCATCCACAACTCGCACGACAACTACGCTGCACAGGCGAGAAACGGCGTCGCTCACGCACGCGGCCGTGACATCTCCGGAAGCGTAAGTTACTGGCACATCACCAGGAGGAGTACAGGGAGCAAGGAGCCTCACCGACTGTAGCCAGAGGCCGCTGCAGTACCGCACAGCCATGACCCTGCCAGTCACGTGTGCAGAGAGGACAGCACGTCTCTTCCCTCGTCCCCAGTTCTCGTCGGTGTGCCAGCAAAGCAGACGACTGTCCGAAGTGAAGCGTCGTTTGTAGTGCTGTCTGTGTTGGTTGTTTATTTTCTGTCTGACTCTCAGGCGCTACCCAGAGTCCAGATTGTTTGCGTACGTGGAAGGTAGTTCTCTGTGTAAATTTTGTTCTCAGTGTACCCTCCTGAAAGGAATAAAGAATCGTTGTGAACTTCTACCTGGTGTAGACGCTTGCTGTGCCACAGTAAAGGTAGCCACAGGTTAGCACCTGTTAATGTGAATTAAAAACTTGGATAAATCTACCGACAGGTGTCTATTTTCTGTACGTCTCTTAGTCCGTGCGTGGTCTTCTTCCGAAACTCTGAGGTACTTACGAATAACCTCATATATAGGCCACTGTGAGCCACAGCATTCGCCGGGGACATTTTGTCGATCCAAGTTGTTTCTCGTTCTTCATCTGTTTACGAGCAGGGGAGAGAGTGAAGGCTCTCGTGAGCTGCCGGGAATATTACCGAATCCTTCACAGAAGGGCAATGCCTGTGACCGAGCAGGAATCACTACTTTAAATCGAGATGGAGCCACTTCACAATTTGCCAATTCAGGTTACTTCCCAAATTTGTTCTCAATATACTCAACAAAAAACAACAGTTTTGTGGTCACAACTGACTCCTCTGCATCAGTTCGTGTACAAACTAGGTACTGAGGGAACTGTTCCTAACCATTTATTTTGAAACTACTTTTGCGACAGCACTTTTCAGAACACAAGCAGCTCTTACCTTCTAGGTCCTCGTCACTATCTTCAGACTCGGCAACTGCACTTATTCGGTAATCACGAAAGTCCCCTTGTGGTTCTCCCAGTGTTGCCATATCTCTGAAACAGTAATTTCTTTGTTGAGGCAGTGGTTAAACTTACGTATATCAAAAGTTAACTGAGAGTTGCACATTTCATTACTGAGAATCACTTCAAAGGCAAGGCAAGGGAGGAAAAAGTCACACAGTCAAATTTAATTAAAATTATAAGGGACCTCATACTTACAGGATTTTAAGGTCAGTGCACTAAACAAATAACATGCAATCCTCACAAAACTCAGAGAAATCCCTTTTGAATATTAGAGGATTTCCACGTGCTGTTAAATACAGAACATTTCTACCACACTAACAAATTAATTGGTATCTGTGTCCTTAATATAGCTAGTTCAAATATCACTACTAGCACCTTGCAACTTTTTTTATTTACTTTTACTAAAAATCCACATTAATTACGAGATATGGTGGTCCTTTCTGTTCATTACTTGCAATTATTGTTCGGTACATCTTAAAGTTTCGAAAAAAATATTTATCATTTTCTATGAATTCCTGATTCCATTAATGTATTAATTTTTTTTTTTTTTAATATAACCCAAAAATTTAAGACTTGCTAGTACATGCTACTTTCCTCAATGAATGCCATGTTCAATATTTTCAGGTTCAGCACCTTACTGGCACATCAAAAGGTCTCTAAAAAGAATGACACAAGTAAAAGTCAACAAGAGTTAACGAAACTGGCATTTTTTTAAAATTTCTTTTAACACGGCCATTAAATAGACCCCCAGCCCCCACTCAGTAGCACACATCACTGAAAGTGTGTGAAAGATATTTTCATGTTCTGTGCCCAACTAACATATCAGTACCTCTTTAAAAAGTATTATGTAAATATAAGTCAACAACAATTAATGTCTCCTCTCTCTCTCTCTCTCTCTCTCTCTCTCTCTCTCTCTCTCCTCCCCACCATCCCCACCCCAGCAATGTGGATTATGGAAAATGTGTTGCTATTGCTACGGTTCAAACTCTAGAAATAAAAAAAGTATATTTTATATTTGATGTTCCACATTTTTGTGCCAAATATTAATTTATTGTGAATACTCACAATTCACGTGGTTAGTAATTAAAAATAAGTAGATGTATTTTTTGTCACAAAATTATGATTCAATTTTTGTAAAATAACAATTCAATTTGGTAATAAATACAGAATTTTAGTATAATTAAATAAAAATGTTTGCTATTTGTGAGAGCCAAACAAGAGTTTACAGTTATAAGGCCTGATGCTACATTCTGAGCTACCAGTGGCTTTGTCAACAACCTCGATATGCACACCAAGTGGAATAAATCTGTTACGGCTGGCTCTCCCGACGATATCAATAGTTCTGTGGAAATGTCATTTACACCAGGGGCTTTGTTTTGATTTAGGTCTTTCAGTATTTACCAAATTCTTCACACAATATTACATGTCCTATCTCATCTTCATTCACTCCCCTTTCTCCTACCTTCAAGTTCATTTCCTTTATATAGATTGTCTTTATACTTGTTCCATCTTTCAGCTTCCCTTTCTTTGCTTAGTACTGGTTTTTGCGTAATATCAAATGCACACTTAATAAATCACAAGGTGTAATAGGCAGTTAAGTAGCTTCTGCTAATGAATTTGACCTTGGTTCATTACAGCAGCTAGCGCTTCCACATAAGAAACTGTCCCGATTATTCTCAGTGGTTGTCATTCCTGAAAGATGAAGGAAGAGCCTAAATAGGGTAGATCGCTTCAAATATGTCTGACCAACTGTGGCGAGTACTGGAAAGTAGTTTCTGCACTGTTCCTTAATCTTACCCTCATCTCGGAATCTGTATTCTGAGGTAAGGGCAAGATTACGGAGTGGTGGAAAAAATACTTTGAGAATGTCCTGAATGAAAAAAAGAAAGCTGGAGTAGATTTACTGTGGGGCTGGGTGAGACATGTCTATAAAGAAGAGAGTATCACATATGACTGGAGGAGGAGGAGATTAGTGTTTAACGTCCCGTCAGCAACAAGGTCATTAGAGACGGAGCATGAGCTCGGATTAGGGAAGGATGGGGAAGGAAATCGGTGGTGCCCTTTCAAAGGAACCATCCCGGCATTTGCCTAAAGTGATCCAGGGAAACCACGGAAAACCTAAATCGGGATGGCCAGACGGTGACCCCCCCTCCCCCCATATGAATGCAGAGTGTTAACTGTGCCCATATACATATAGAGAGGCAATATGCAAGACAGTGCTAAGGATGAGTTGCTGTGATGTTGAATGTGTCAACTAAAACTGCCCAGTGTTTCTCAAATTAGGTACAAGCATACCTGTCATAAGATCATTTCCCAGACGTAGATAGAATTTTAAAAGAGCCGACACGTCGGCATTTTTTTGAAAATCTGGAAAAAATGTGTGGATCCCACCAATAAGCACAAACAATAAGAGGTTCACTGGGGATACACTATCCATAGCAAATAAATGTATCCCAAGGGGCTTCTGAAAGGAATACATACCTGGAAGACGTAAAAGTGTGATACTCTGTACAAACAGTTTTGCGACAACAGTGACTGTGAATTAGTTGACGAACCTCTGCACAGTATTGACACAGTTCGTCGTATGCAGTGGGCTGAAACAGCTGAGACCTTGTGCTTCTGCACCTCGAGCAGAAAATCCCGGTTCCTGCTAAGAAAGATTGGAGGTACTGACCCGTCAGACTAGACCCGAGCAAGTAGCATATAACACTGTGACCACATCTAGAACTCCTAAGACCCAATAACATACAACTGAGGTCAAAAAGAAATTGAAGGCTCTCAAACTAGCCTGTAAACTTGAGTCAGACTAAAGGCAACTGGATTTGATGGCATCTGTTCAAAATTCCAATTCCACAGTGGGAAACATGTAAAAAATTTGCTAGCAGCATTCTTTATTGATATCCTCCAAACTGGTAACATACCACACGATTTGAAAAGAACGAAAATTATAGCCATCTTAAAACCAAGTAAAACAAACGACAAATTGCAAAGTTACTGACCCACTGCTTTACTTAGCACAGTATATGAACTTTGGAAAGAATATTGCATAACGGAATCAGCTGCAAAATTTTCCAAAACCTGCCTGCCGAAAAAGCGTGATTTTACCCAAACCGCAGCTGCACTGACCAGATTGTCTCACTAACAATTTGTACTGAAGCAGGATTCCAAAACAAAATACTTCAACTATAGAATGAGATTTTCACTCTGCAGCGGAGTGTGTGCTGATATGAAACTTCCTGGCAGATTAAAACTGTGTGCCCGACCGAGACTCAGACTTGGGACCTTTGCCTTTTGCGGGCAAGTGCTCTACAATCTGAGCTACCGAAGCACGACTCACACCTGGTACTCACAGCTTTAATTCTGCCAGTTTCTCGTCTCCTACCTTCCAAACTTCACATAAACTCTGTTTATAGCTATTGCAGAGGCCTACAATACTGTGTGGAGACAAGGGGTTATATTCAAACTTTTAAGGAGTCATGCCATGCCTTATAATTGGAAACTTCATCAATGCTACGTTAAGCAATTTTAGCTTCCGAGTTCTAATGGGTGACAAAATGAGCCCTCTAATGAAGCTCAATAATGGCCTTCCACAAGGATCAGTGCTAGCCGCCTCTTCTGCTTTTTCCTTTATAAAGCAGACATGTCTAAGACTCATCAAGGAAATTTGGATATGCTGACAACTGGGCTCTTGCTGCAACCCCAGGCATTACTGAGTCTGTCCTGACTGAAGACCTACGAATTGCTGGCAAATACTTTCATAACTGGAGGTTACAACCAAATGCTGCCAAAACAGAAGTCACCAGCTTCCACCATAACAAGCTCACAAACAAGGACCTAAAGGTATATTTTGAAGGGAAACAGCTGTGCCATAACAAAAGTCCAGTGATCACTCTTGACAGGACACTCAACTTCAAAGAGCACTTGCTGAAAACTGCCATTAAGATGAAGTCAAGAAACAACATCCTGCAGATACTTTGTGGTGCGACATGGGGATAATTAGCTCCAACATTAAGGACATCTGCTCTTGGACTGATGTACCCTGTGGTAGAACACTGCACTGCAGACCACACTCGTCGATACGCAGCTCGACCAGACTATGTGCATCATCGTAGGAACATAAGAAATCCTTCAAGTTTCTGGTTGCCTATTCTCCGCCACATAGCTCCCCCACTTTTGCACTGTGAAGCTGCTCTCAAGCAGGAGTTTGCAAAAATAGCTGATGATCCTTATCTCCCCATACACAGGGACATTACTGTAATCAGTTAAAGCATATTTCACTCTCATCACCCACCTCTACAAGGCGCAAAATCTCTGATTGACAATGGAGCAACAACAGTGGACTGACGGACAGAAATGTGAGAACAACGCTATACCAGAACAGCTGAAGATGTCCCGAATCTCGACCGGGCCACTAGGGTTTTGGAGATGGTCGAAAGATATCGTCTGCACTCAATAGAATAAGGACAAACAGTGAAAGACGTGCTCACTCCGTGTACAAATGGGGATTGTGGTGCAGAACAACAAACTGCTTAGCACATAATATAAACATGCCCAAATTGACACTTTCCTATCCGGAGGAGCTCCTGTTAGCAACTATGGATCAATTGTGTGTGTTCAGCACCTGGACATAAGCCTGTAGCCTTCTGTTCTTTGTAAATTTAATCACCTTATAATCATGACTCTCTCTCTCTCTCTCTCTCTCTCTCTCTCTCTCTCTCTTTTACATCAAATACCTGTATAAGTATTGTTAAAGAAAAAAATGTTTTCTTGTGCAGCATACGATAAATAAATAAACCACCATAGTATACTTTCTCAGTGAAATAAATATGTCTACACTATGACCATTTACACAATCATCTTAAGCTATGTTATTTTTCTTCTTCATACAGTGATCTATGTCACATCTCTGCCTCAAACAAAATGCCTCCCCATCCCCCCTACCCCCCCCCCCCCCCACACGCACACCCATGCACACGCATGACCCACCACCACCACCACCACCAATTCTTTTACTGAGAACTGGGAGTTAAGCAAACCGAAGTCATTCGTGTTTGAGGTAAATTTGACTACCTATAAAAACCTTTACATGCTGGGTAGGTTATCAAAGTGCTATTAGGTACCAAGGAAAATTGAAAGCTTATTATTTCTATTAGCCACGAATCTGTTACAGTGTCGTAATTGAAGGAAAGGTGTATTCCTATGTGGCGCGTCCCAGGTGGCAGATAGGGGCTCCTCACTAGCGTGCTGGTGGACTCGAGCAAAATAAAATAGCTCTCGCGGACCAAACACACATCCCATCAATCTCATTTTTCGCCATCCACAATTCAACCATCACCTTTCCAGATCACATCTGGAATTGTAAACCCTGACCTTGGTGAGACACTTTATCACTGATCAGATAATCAAACAAATATAAGGAGTCTTCTATTCAAAGAATCCACCAGTTTGGACAGTCACGACGAGATTGTCCGGACGAAGACAACATTCGGATACAGTGGGTTGTCACGGAGAGGACAAAGGTGAGTCGAAGTGCCTAGTGATGCACTGAATGAACACATAAACATGCAACATATTCCACATAAGAAGGTGCTAAAATTTAACAAACCAGTAAGATTTTCATATTTTGCAACAGTAAATATTAATTCTTTAAGGAAAGTCGGTAAATTGAAACATTTAACAGATGTCTTAGATCAACAGAACACAGTTATCACAGCCCTTCAAGAGTTATGCAATACTGACTAGGACATGATTGAATCACAAGGATATTGACTTTATAAGGGACCACCAGGAGAAAGGGTAATAGAAAATCTTCCCGAATTTGGTGTGGATTTCTTGGTACACAATAGAATATTGGATTCCATTGAGGATTTTTCATCCAACTCCTCAAGAATGGCATTGTTAACAATTAAGGTGGAAAACAAAAGATACACACTGATAAATATTCATGCTCCAACTTATGTTAAAAATAGAACTGACAAGGATGGAACAGAAAAATTCTGGGTTGAACTTGATGAACTATTAAGGACCATGCCAGAAACTAACATTAAAATTCTGCTTAGAGACTAATGTGAAGATAGGACGAAAGAAGAAATTCCAAGGTGTGGTGGGCGATGTCCGGTGCATAAACTTACAAACGAAAATGGGCACAGTTAATTGAATTTTGTACTACAAATGGATTGGTTTTAAAGACAACCAGGTTTAAGAGAAGACCACATAAGTTAATGACATGGAAATATCCTAACGTCAAGCTAGGAGAGTTCCAGATAGATCATGCGGCCATGGAACAGAAATTCCATAAAGAAATCTATAATGTTAAAGTGATGTGCGGCATCAATGTTGGTCAGACCACTACATTTCAAAAATTAAAATCAAACTGACATCTAAAAGAAAAAAACAAACATCAAAAGTTAGATACAAAGAGAACATATGACCCTAATTATATTATTAATAATCAGATATATTACGAGAGATGAAGAGTACCTTTAAGTGACAATCTAGAAGCCACTGTCAATCAATTAAAAGCCTTGGCTGACAAAGTAGCTTCTGTACGGAAATGCTAGAAACATGCTTGTTGGAATGAGGAATGTGATGTAGCGATTCAAAGTAGACGTAAGGCCTGGTTAAATGACAAACAAAAGAGAACTGAAAGCTGCAGGCAGGAATTAATAAATGCTAGACAATCAACAGCCAAAGAAATTATAAGGATCATAAGGCAATTTCATAAGGACTCACTAAAATCTATCGAGGATGCCTTCAATTGCCACAAGACATGAGATTACTATCAGACATTCAAGCAGTACCAGTCTAAATACACTCCACCTACTCTTATGATGAAAGATATAAACAGAAAAGTAGCACAATTATGACAATTCATTGATACTAGCTAAATATTTCAAACCGTTACTAAATAGTGCGGAACCTGAACATCATTTAGAATTTGACCCCTATACAAGAAACAAAACACGTTTAGAAAAAGTTATACAACCATAGTCAGATCAAGTACAAGAAGCGATTAACTCACTTCGGAATTATAAAGCAACCAACTAGTGGCAGAACTTTGGAAATATGCAAATGTACAAATTATTCTGAACTTACACAAACATCTTACTGACATTTGGAATACTGAGAAGCTACCAGAGGAATGAAATGTTGCAATAATCCATCAACTACACAAAAAAGGAGATAGATTGGATCCCAATAATTATAGGGGTATATCGCTGCTGGATATTACTTTTTTTCCCCAATGTTCTGTATTTCAGGATTCATGAACAGCTCGATGGTGAACTAAACAAATATCAAGGAGGCTTTCGTCCAGGATGAAGCTGTCCTGATCAAATTATTAGTCTCAAATAGATAATGAAACATCAAAGGGTCAGGGGCAAGAAACTAGTGATCACGTTTGTCGATTTTAAAAAAGCCTACAATAGTATCCATCGTGAATCTCTACTGTCAATTCTTAAACAATTTGGTTTACATCAGAAACTTGTCAACCTCATTGCAGTCACCCTTCGAAATACTAAAGCTAGAGTAAGGTTCAGAAATGAATTCTCTGAACCTTTTGAGATTCATACTGGCCTTTGACAAGGCGATGGAATGTCTCCATTATTGTTCAATTGTGAGCTGTAAAAAACAATGCGTGAATGAAACAAGATATGTCACCATCTGTTGAGATTGGAAGATAGATTTAACTTAACTGCCTTGCATTTGCTGACGATTTGGCGATGTTGGCAAACAACACTGACGAAGCAAAGGTTCAGATAGAACACCTAGAACGATTAGCGGTAAAGGTCGGATTGCAAATTTTGTTTGAGAAAACGGAAATGATGCCCAGCTTCCCAGTTGACACATCCCATATCATACTCCATAACGATCAAAAAATTAAGGTAGTAAAAAAGTTTAAAGATCTTGGTGAGATTATTATCTGGAATGTTAATGAAAGAGCATCAACAGATAGTAGAACATTTAAACTTTAGCGAGTGCAGAGAACCACGTGGCCAACCTACAAAAGAACAAACTCTCTCAATAAATGCTAAATTTCGACATTATTGCTCAGTCGTCAAACCGGAAGCAACATATGCAAGTGAAACATTATTCATACTAGATACTCAAGCAAAAACTAACAAATTGCAGAAAGTTGATAGAAGAATACTCCAAACAATTATCAGTAAGAAACACCTAGTTAGTTGGCAGTGGAGACTTTTGCCCAATTCAGTAGTGTATAAAGAAATTGAATCCGTTATTGATACAATGCGGAAAAGAAGGATTGCATTTTTCGGCCACATATCTCACCTACCAAATACTAGAATCCTCAAGCAGTTTTTTGACTACTTCTGGAACAGTAAAACCAAAAACATCTGGTTTAAAGAAGTACAAAGTGAACTGGATGAACTGAACATCACCACACACCAAATTCAACAAAGAGAAGAGAAACTGCTTCTGAAGAACAAATACACACGGCTGACATTCAAACTGTCAGAACGGAAGCAGTATGTCACACCTGCAGAAGAATGAGCAGCCAGATCACAGCGAATGAAGAAGTTTTGGGAAACGAAGAAATTTCTGACTGCTAAGACTTAAACTTAATTATTGTAGACTCTGCTGTATTATGTTTGATTTTAGTGCTCTAATGAGGGCGTAAACTATGTAAATAAATATTAGCTACCAAGGAAAACTGAAAGCTTATTGTTTCAAAAATATCATACATATTATGATGCTATTAAATACCAATCTGCATGAGAAACTCTACTAGATTTGCTAACTGAAAAGCATCAAGCAGAAGTGCAATCTAGCAATTTTTTCATATTTTGTACAGAAGAGAATGTAAGTATGGACTGGGATACAAGAGTGTAAAAGCCATTTATTTTCACTGTAATTTTATTTCTGTTAATTTCACCTCCATCTGATCAAAAGATTATGATCCCAGAAGACAATGTTTCCATAGAAGAATAGCTTTTAAAACTAATTATGTGAAGAAATCAAGCGATGTAAAATTTCTTCAAGACTAAAAGCTGCTTCGGGAAAAAGAGAATGAAGGAACTGATATAAACTTGTTGACTGCACACAATGTAGACTGTTTTCGTCAAGTTTTGCAGCTTTACACAATAATTAATTCAATTACAATGCTTGAAACATGCCCAAAATTTTGATGCTGTTAATCTGTCAATCCTCAGTTGCTACTAAAATTATATTAATGGTTTTTAGGTTGGATGTACAGCCATTACCTGAAACTTATTACTACAACACAGTACAAATTTTATGAAATTTCACTTTCACATTATGTCACCCTTCACTAAAGTGTCCACCGCACAAAGTATTAAAATTTGCAAGCAAGAAATTTGTTTATCTTGCTTTGCTCATTTAGAATTCCCTATATCACTTAGCATGAAGCACAAACATATCTATGTCCTGCAAACAACTGCGAAGTGCATGACAGAGGGTACTTCCCATTTCAGCCCACATTAGTGCATCTTCCTGTTTCCTTTTCGTACGTAGTCTGGGAATGCCTACATGCATCAATGCACACTGTAATTAATCTTGTTTTCATGATCCCGCCACAAGTGACACCTATGAGCACTTGCAGGATAGCCCTAGATTCCTTACTTAATACCAGCTCCTTCATTTTGTACATAGGTCTTCGCACAACTGATCAAGTCTCTGTTCCGGAAACTGTACAAGTCTCTCCCTGTTCAAGTTTTTCCAGTTTAGTTTAGTTTGTTTCATGTTCCATCCATCATTTGCACAATAACTTGTGGAACAAGCCATTTTATACTCACATCATACATTATTTTGTAAATATTGCTACATGCTGATCATTTACAAGTGGTAAAAAAATACAGATGTGTGTGAGTTATACCTACCCACGCTACATTATAACAACAGAAACTGGAGACCTCAGTGCAACGTGATGAAAAATTTTCGTTGCAGCACGGTGTACCCTTTTCGTGCCAAAGACAATCTTAATGAGGAATAATGTATGTCTTTTTTCTTCTATTATTTTAATTATGTAAATCATTCTTCATTTTTAGCTGCAGTGGATTATTCATCACAATCTTCATGATAGAATAACTATACTGTGAAGCAACAGCTAACTGCTCGATACTGCCTGCCAGGTCATAAATATGCAACACAAACAGCGAGGGTACTATCGTACTTCCCTTTTACCTCTCTAACCAACATAACACGTTACATCTTACCTACCAAACAATCCTCAATCCAAACACGAATTTGGTTTCATAGCTCAAAGGATCAAACTTTCATTAATAAGTGTTATGGTCGTACTGAGGCAGGATATACCGCATCCATTTTATTGCCTTGATCCATGGCTTTCAGGACATCATTAGAGAAAGCAGAACGCAGATTTCACGTGACCAATATTTTCATAATCATTAACAGTTGGAATTACATTCGAGATACCTCATTATGTTTGGATTCAGAAAATGTTACAATCTTCTGCAAAAAAATGGATATCGATTATACTGAACAGTAATTTTGTGGATCACTTCTGCTACCCTTCTCGGAGCAGAATGTGACTTGTGATTTCTTCTTGTCACTGGGCACGGCTTTTAGTTCAATGGGTTCTGCGGTACACTAGCGAACGCAGCAATGTTTCATGACAGCTAAATATGTACAGGAACTGGATATACGTCCTAACCTCCTCCCCCCCCCCTCTCCCTTCAATGGTATAAATGGAATAGCATATGAGTGGTTTGAGTCATGCCTACAGAACAGGAAGCAAAAAGTCTCCTTATATGGGTCAAGTGATTTAAATAAGTTTGCCACTTCATCTAACTGGGGTGAAATTACATTAGGTGTTCCACAGGGTTCAATCACGGGTCCACTTCTGTTCTCGATATATGTGAA
Organism: Schistocerca gregaria; assembly: GCF_023897955.1. NCBI lineage: Eukaryota > Metazoa > Arthropoda > Insecta > Orthoptera > Acrididae > Schistocerca > Schistocerca gregaria. The sequence continues at coordinate 91,999,360 of NC_064929.1, read as the reverse complement.
CGACCTCCCTTCCTATCTGAAACAGGAAGCTGAACTGACACTGTTTGCTGATGATACAAGCATCATTATTAATCCAGTAAAAGAAAGTCCAATTGAAAATGATACACATAAGGTCTTTGGAAAAGTCATTAATTGCTTTTCTGCAAATGGACTTGCTCTAAACTTTGAAAAGACACAGTAGATACAATTTTCTGCTGTAAAAAGTACAGTTCCTTCAATAAATATAACACATCAACAGAAGTCAGTAGACAGGGTAGAGCACACTAAGTTTTTGGGCGTACATATAGATGAGAATCTTAATTGGAAAATTCATATTTTGGATCTCCTAAAGCGACTAGGTTCGCAACTTTTGCGATCAGAATAATTGCCAATTTTGAGGATACAGAAATTAGTAAGCTAAAATACTTTACATACTTTCACTCTCTGATGTCATACGGAATAATATTTTGGGGTAACTGAACATTTAGACAAAAAGTATTCACTGCTCAAAAGAAAGTGGTTAGAATAATGTGCGGGGTTCATAGTCACACATCTTGTAGACATCGTTTTAAAAGATTGGAAATTTTTACAGCAGCCTCACAATGCATCTACTCACTAATGAAATTTGTTCTCAACAACATGGACTAGTTTAAAAACAACAGTGACATTCATGATTATAATACCAGAAAAAAAGAAAGATTTACACCATCCTTTGTTCAACCTATCTTTGGCACAGAAAGGGGTAAAATATGTTACTATAAAAATTTTCGACAAATTACCAGATGAAATAAGGTGTCTGACTGACAGCAGTAATAGCTTCAAAAATAAATTGAAATCATATACTCCTTCTATACCATAGATGAATTCTTGAATAGGAATAAATAAATCTATAAATATAGTAAATGCATTTTGTGCCATTTAAGGGAATGGGATAAATAATATAAATATTAATCTTTAACTCTGTAACAAAGATGATGTGACTTACCAAACGAAAGCACTGGCAGATCGACAGACACACAAACAAACACAAACATACACACAAAATTCAAGCTTTCGCAACCAACTGTTACTTCGTCAGGAAAGAGGGAAGGAGGGGGGAAAGACGAAAGGATGTGGGTTTTAAGGTTGAGGGTAAGGAGTCATTCCAATTCCGGGAGTGGAAAGACTTACCTTAGGGGGAAAAAAGGATGGGTATACACTTGCGCACACACACACATATACATCCGCACGTACACAGACACAAGCAGACATTTGTAAAGGCAAAGAGTTTGGGCAGAGATGTCAGTCGAGGTGGAAGTACAGAGACAAAGATGTTGTTGAATGACAGCTGAGGTATGAGCAGCGGAAACTTGAAATTAGTGGAGGTTGAGGCCTGGTGGGTAACGAGAGGAGAGGATATACTGAAGGGCAAGTTCCCATCTCCGGAGTTCTGACAGGTTGGTGTCAGTGGGAAGTATCCAGATAACCCGGACGGTGTAACACTGTGCCAAGATGTGCTGGCCATGCAGCAAGGCGTATTTAGCCACAGGGTGATCCTCATTACCAACAAACACTGTCTGCATGTGGCCATTCATGAAAATGGACAGTTTGTTGCTGTTAATCCACAGAACCTTAGGCACCCTACAAAACCTTTCACCTGACTCCATCAACCTCCTGACCCCACCGACACCCCGCACCCCTACCTTCTACCTTCTTCCTAAAATTCACAAACCCAATCATCCCGGTCGCCCCATTGTAGCTGGTTACCAAGCCCCCACAGAACGTATCTCTGCCTACAGAGATCAACACATTCAACCCAATACATGCAGTCTCCCATCCTTCATCAAAGACACCAACCACTTTCTCGAACGCCTGGAATCCTTACCCAATCTGTTACCCCCGGAAACCGTCCTTGTAACCATTGATGCCACTTCCATATACACAAATATTTTGCACGTCCAGGGCCTCGCTGCGATGGAGCACTTCCTTTCACGCCGATCACCTGCCACCCTACCTAAAACCTCTTTCCTCATCACCTTAGCCAGCTTCACCCTGACTCACAACTTTTTCACTTTTGAAGGCCAGACATACCAACAATTAAATGGAACAGCCATGGGTACCAGGATGCCCCCCTCGTACACCAACCTATTCATGGGTTGCTTAGAGGAAGCCTTCTTGGTTACCCAGGCCTGCCAACACAAAGTTTGGTACAGATTTCTTGATGACATCTTCATGATCAGGACTCACAGTGAGAAAGAACTCCAGAATTGCATCTCCAACCTCAACTCCTTTGGTTCCATCAGATTCACCTGGTCCTACTCCAAATCCCATGCCACTTTCCTTGACGTTGACCTCCATCTGTCCAATGGCCAGCTTCACTCGTCCATCCACATCAAACCCACCAACAAGCAACAGTACCTCCATTATGACAGCTGGCACCCATTCCACATCAAACGGTCCCTTCCCTACAGCCTAGGCCTTCGTGGCAAACGAATCGCTCCAGTCCTGAATCCCTGAACCATTACACCAACAACCCGAAAACAGCTTTCGCATCCCGCAACTACCCTCCCGACCTGGTACAGAAGCAAATAACCAGAGCCACTTCCTCATCCCCTCAAACCCAGAACCTCCCACAGAAGAACCACAAAAGTGCCCCACTTGTGACAGGATACTTTCCGGTACTGGATCAGACTCTGAATGTGGCTCTCCAGCAGGGATACAACTTCCTGCCCTGAAATGAGATCCATCCTTCACGAAATCCTCCCCACTCCGCCAAGAGTGTCTTTCCGCCGTCCACCTAACCTTCGTAACCTCTCAGTTCATCCCTATGAAATCCCCAAACCACCTTCCCTACCCTCTGGCTCCTACCCTTGTAACCGCCCCCGGTGTAAAACCTGTTCTATGCACCCTTCCACCACCACCTACTCCAGTCCTGTAACCCGGAAGGTGTACACGATCAAAGGCAGAGCCATGTGTGAAAGCACCCACGTGATTTACCAACTGACCTGCCTACACTGTGAAGCTTTGCATGTGGGAATGACCAGCAAAAAACTGTCCATTCGCATGAATGGCTACAGGCGTTACTGGATACTTCCCACTAACACCAACCTGTCAGAACTCCGGAGATGGGAACTTGCCCTTCAGTATACCCTCTCTTCTCGTTACCCACCAGGCCCCAACCTCTGCTAATTTCAAGTTGCCGCCACTCATACCTCACCTGTCATTCAACAACATCTTTGCCTCTGCACTTCCGCCTCGACTGACATCTCTGCCCAAACTCTTTGCCTTTACAAATGTCTGCTTGTGTCTGTGTATGGTCGGATGGATATGTGTGTGTGTGTGCGCGAGTGTATACCTGTCTTTTTTCCCCCTAAGGTGAGTCTTTCCGCTCCCGGGATTGGAATGACTCCTTACCCTCTCCCTTAAAACCCACATCCTTTTGTTTTCCCTCTCCTTCCCTCTTTCCTCACGAAGCAACCGTTGGTTGCGAAAGCTTGAATTTTGTGTGTCTATCGACATGCCAGCACTTTTGTTTGTAAAGTCACATCATCTTTGTTTTTAGATATATTTTTCCCACGTGGAATGTTTCCCTCTGTTTATATATAGGGAAGCATCTCTCTAAATCTGAATATATCTAAAAATAAACTTGATGTGACTTACCAAACAAAAGCGCTGGCAGGTCGATAGATACACAAACATACAATTATATTGTTTCATATGTGCATTTCTTGGGCACTTGACACGTTCCACATCATAGCGGCTACCGTACCGTGGGGTTTGATCAATAGAACACGCAACCAACCAACCAACTAGCTAACTCTCCTCCTCATCCTTCCCCTATCTCTGTCCATCATGTCCCCCCAACTCATTGTGTATCACTTATCCCACACTCTCTTTGTCCATCCTCTCCTCCCTCATCTCTCTGTCCACATCCTCCTTCCTCATATGTATATCATTTTCTCCCTCCCTTCTCTGTCAGTCTCCTCCTCCCCCTCTCACTGACCTTACTGTTATTGCAAATGGAACCTCGATTGGGAACACAAGTCACAATGAATAGGTTAATCAGTCAGGATCTTTACTACACAGGCCACGAGGGAGACCTATCCGACTGCTGGGTCTGCGAAGATAGTAGCTTTACTGACACTATTTCACACAGTTTTAATCTATAAACAGGCAGGATTATAAATTTAGCCATAAACACAACTTTCCTATTTTCTGTTAAAAATGACTGTGAAATGAAAAACAAAACCACATATTTTCACAGCAAAGTTTAGCACGCTCTTTCTCACAGCTGGTTTAACATGAAGTGTTCATACAATTCTTATTCGATATGCTCCCACATGCTGTCCATGCTTTTCGTCAGTCTCACTGACTCGCCAATCGTGTAGTCGGCCCGCACTGAGTGCATGCCGAATCACATACCGATGGCCACTGGTGGCATTCCAAATAAATAAACCACGAACTGAAATTAATTGAATGTTTGCAACACACCAAGTTACCATGAACTGACATCATTTCAAATCTGTAACACACCAAGGATATGATCACTGTAAATGAACACTGATATATTGCCTTAAAATTGGTGTTTTTTTTTTAATATCAATATTCAATGAGGAATTATTTGTTGTTATGAGAACATGCGACAGCAACTGTGAATGTCACTTTTTTTTTTTTAACACGAAAATACGTGACAGCAGAGCTGTCAAACTGATCATCAGATATCTTTCATTGAGATTATTGAGATTTTCATACAAAAAATACCATTGGAACTTCGAACTTTTCTACTGAATTTTCTAAAAACTTGCTTCAATACAAACCTTGGCCCGGTAATTACACAAACAACAAAAATCAGCCAAATCCGTCGATCTGCTACTAAGTGATCATCTTTCGTACATGTGGAAACTGATTTTTATTATGTAGACTATAGTTAAAAATGCGAGCTAACTTGAATTTAAATTCTGTGTAGAATATGATAGAGATTTCATCAGGTCATCAACCTATGTCCGATCTTATAGTAATGACGGCCATTTCTTAACATCATTGATGCTAGCATCTATAAAACTCACTCACTTACTTACTTAGTTCCTGACCCTTGCGGTGATGCTAGACTTTGACAATACAATTGGATTTTCATTTGTGCATAAATATCTGATCAGAATTCAGTGTTGCTGATTTTGCCTTGCTACCCTCAATTAAAGTTCCTGTACAATCAATAAATTTTTACTACTAACTTCCATGACATTGGCAGCAAATTCTGTATTACATCATGAAGCATGGACCTTGCCATTGGTGGGGAGGTTTGCGTGCCTCAGCAATACAAATGGCCACACCGTAGGTGCAACCACAACGGAGGGGTATCTGTTGAGAGGCCAGACAAACGTGTGGTTCCTGAAGAGGGGCAGCAGCCTTTTCAGTAGTTGCAGGGGCAACAGTCTGGATGATTGTCTGAGCTGGCCTTGTAACACTAACCAAAACGGCCTTGCTGTGCTGGTACTGCGAACAGCTGAAAACAAGGGGAAACTACTTCCATAATTTTTCCCGAGGGCATGCAGCTTTACTGTATGGTTAAATGATGATGGCGCCCTCTTGGGTAAAATATTCCGGAGGTAATTAGTCCCCCATTCGAATATCCGGGTGGGGACTACTCAGGAGGACATCGTTATCAGGAGAAAGAAAACTGGCGTTCTACAGATCGGAGAGTGGAATGTCATATCCCTTAATCGGGCAGGTAGGTTAGAAAATTTAAAAAGGGAAATGGATAAGTTAAAGTTAGGTATAGTGGGAATTAGTGACGTTTGGTGGCAGGAGGAACAAGACTTTTGGTCAGGTGAATACAAGGTTATTAGTATAAAATCAAATAGGGGTAATGCAGGAGTAGGTTTAATAATGAATAAAAAAAATAGGAATGCGGGAGTTACCACAAACAGCACAGTGAACACATTATTGTGGCCAAGATATACACAAAGCCGATGCCTACTACAGTAGTGCAAGTTTATATGCCAACTAACTCTGCAGATGATTAAGAAACCGATGAAATGTATGATGTGATAAAAGAAATTATTCAGGTAGTGAAGGAAGATGTAATTTTAATAGTCATGGGCGACTAGAATTCGAGAGTAGGAAAAAGGGAGAGAAGGAAACATAGTAGGTGAACATGGATTGGGGGTAACAAACGAAAGAGGAAGCTGTCTGGTAGAATTTTGCACAGACCATAACTTAATTATAGCTAACACTTGGTTCAAGAATCATAAAAGAAGGTTGTATATGATGTTGTTGGCAGGAGAGCCAACTGTGTTACTGAAGGAGGCCGAAATGCACGCGTTTTAGCTCATGCAGGCTGGTGTGAGGTCTGGAACATGACAAGGGAATTATAATTGAGAAAAACAGACGTAGCTGGTGGAATACTTAACTTTAATTCATTAATGGAGAACTTCGCTCTTTATGGTACATGATTCACAATATCAATAGTATGGATACTGGGGCCTTGCTAGGTCATAGCAAATAACGTAGCTCAAGGCTATGCTAACTATCATCTCGGCAAATGAGAGCGTAGAAGTCAGTGAACCATCGCTAGCAAAGTCGGCTGTACAAATGGGGCGAGTGCTAGGAAGTCTCTCTAGACCTGCTATGTGGTGGCGCTCGGTCTGCAATCACTGATAGTGGCGACACACGGGTCCGAAGTATACTGCCGGACCGCGGCCGATTTAAAGGCTACCACCTAGCAAGTGTGGTGTCTGGGGGTGACACCACAGTATACATGCAAGAATCCTGGAGATACTAGAAGGTATCAGATAGATTAGATAGTGGTAAGACAGAGATTTAGGAACAAGGTTTTAAATTTTAAGACATTTCCAGTGGCAGATGTGGACTCTGACCACAATCTATTGGTTACGAACTGTAGATTAAAACCGAAGAAACTGCAAAAAGGTGGGGATTTAAGGAGATGGGACCCGGATAAGCTGACTAAACCAGAGGTTGTACAGAGTTTCGGGGAGACCATAAGGGAACAATTGACAGGAATGGGAGAAAGAAATTCAGTAGAAGAAGAATGGGTAGCTCTGAGGGATGAAGTAGTGAAGGCAGCAGAGGATCAAGTAGGTAAAAAGATGAGGGTTAGTAGAAATCCTTGGGTAACAGAAGATACTGAATTTAATTGATGAAAGGAGAAAACACAAAAATGCAGTAAATGAAGTAGGCAAAAATGAATACAAACGTCTCAAAAATTGACAGGAAGTGCAAAATAGCTAAGCAGGGGCAGCTAGAGGATAAATGTAAGGATGTGGTGGCTTCTCTCACTAGGGGTAAGATAGATACTGCTTACAGGAAAATTGGAGAGACCTTTGGAGAAAAGAGAGCCATTTGTATGAATATCAAGAGCTGAGATGGAAACGCAGTTCTAAGCAAAGAAAGGAAAGCAGAAAGTTGGGAGGAGTATATAGAGGGTCTATACAAGGGCGATGTACTTGACAATATTATGGAAATGGAAGAGGATGTAGATGAAGATGAAATGGGAGATATAATACTGCGTTAAGAGCTTGTCAGAGCACTGAAAGGCCTAAGTCGAAACAAGGCCCCGGGAGTAGACAGCATGCCATTGGAACTACTGACGGCCTTGGGAGAGCCAGTCATGACAAAACTCTACCATCTGATGAGCAAAATGTATGAGACAGGCAAAATACCCTCAGACTTCAAGAAGAATATAATAATTCCAATCCCAAAGAAAGCAGGTGTTGACAGATGTGAAAATTAGTGAACTATTAGTTTAATAAGCCACATCTGCAAAATACTAACGTGAATTCTTTACACACGAATGGAGAAACTGATAGAAGCCGACCTCAGCGAAGATCAGTTTGGATTCCATAGAAATGTTGGAACACGTGAGGCAATAATGACCTCACGACTTATCTTAGAAGAAATATTAAGGAAAGGCAAACCTACATTTCTAGCATTTGTAGACTTAGAGAAAGCTTTATACAATGTTGAGTGGAATACTCTCTTTCAAATTCAAAAGGTGGCAAAGGTAAAATACAGGAAGCGAAAGGCTATTTACAATTTGTACAGAAACCAGATGGCAGTAATAAGAGTCGAGGGGCATGAAAGGGAAGCAGTGGTTGGGAAGGGAGTGAGACAGGGTTGTAGCCTATCCCCGATGTTATTCAATCTGTATATTGAGCAAGCAGTAAAGGAAACAAAAGAAAAATTCGGAGTAGGTATTAAAATCCGTGGAGAAGTAGTAAAAACTTTGACTTTCGCCGATGACATTGTAATTCTGTCAGAGACAGCAAAGGACTTGGAAGAGTAGTTGAATGGCATGGATAGTGTCTTGAAAGGAGGATATAAGATGAACATCAACAAAAGCCAAATGAGGATAATGGAATGTAGTCGAATTAAGTCCGGTCATGCTGAGAGAATTAGATTAGGAAATGAGACACTTAAAGTAGTAAAGGAGTTTTGATATTTGGGGAGCAAAATAACTGATCATGGTCGAAGTAGAGAGGATATAAAATGTAGACTGGCAATGGCAAGGAAAGTGTTTCTGAAGAAGAGAAATTTGTTAACATCGAGTATAGATTTAAATGTCAGGAAGTCGTTTCTGAAAGTATTTGTACGGAGTGTAGCTATATATGGAAGTGAAACCTGGACGATAAATAGTTTGGACAAGAAGAGAATAGAAGCTTTCGAAATGTGGTGCTACAGAAGAATGCTGAAGATTAGATGGGTAGATCACATAACTAATGAGGAGGTATTGAATAGAATTGGGGAGAAGAGGAGTTTGTGGCACAACTTGACAAGAAGAAGGGATCGGTTGGTAGGACATCTTCTGAGGCATCAAGGGATCACAAATTTAGCACTGGAGGGCAGCGTGGAGGGTAAAAATCGTGAAGGGGGACCAAGAGATGAATACACTAAGCATATTCAGAAGGATGTAGGTTGCAGTAGGTATTGGTAGATGAAGAAGCTTGCACAGGATAGAGTAGTACGGAGAGCTGCATCAAACTGAAGACCACAACAACAACATAGTAATAAAAACATCAATTTATGCTGCATGGATATTGGAAGTAAAATGCAACAGTAATATACGATTGTGATGAAGAACGCAATTATTTATAATCAAACCACTTGTTATGTACTGTGTGCACCAGTCATGTGGAAAACAGACTTCATAGCGTACAAACAGTAGTAAGAGCCAAATGTGGTGTGGCTGTGGAGAGGACTCAAGCCCTAAATGGACATAAGAAATCTGGTCAGAAAGTTAAGATGATGGACTGTCTCATGACTACCCTTAAAAACAGGGAGATGAAACAGATGATTTATTTACAGAGTCGACACAACATAAATTGTGTATCTTTTTTATACTTTTCACTGTCAGCTACTACATAAATGTAATCTTACATCTTCTACAGTGCACAAAACGACCACTTCTCTTTGTGTCCAGAGAACACCTGCACCAATAAACAGGACAGACTTTCTGGAGGTAGGAAAATGCAACACTATCAAGAACTTCAAAGTGGAAAATGGATGTTGCACTGATCAAGTGTGGCCTCTAGATAATGAGAGTTTCATTTTATGATCAGCTGTTTGATTTCACAAGGGTCTTCAGAACATGGAAGTCAGTCCTACATCCATCTTGAACACTACTTTTGTGTTTTTTTTCTCTGAAAATAAGCTATTTACATTAAAAACAATGTGGTTACAGTTTTAAAAAGTTGGTATGGTATTGTGCGCAGAGATACAAAATATTCATTAGATACTATTGACACCATCAGGGAAGGTTTATTATCACAATGCAGAGATAATAACAGATTCCGTACAACATCGATTACCTGTCAGAGTGAAACTTTCTTACAAGAAACTGAAGACGGCATGGCTTTAAAAATTCTTGTTTTCCCTAGCATTTGCTGCGTGACATCTTTATACTGATCTTAGTTCCCTCACTACAAGAAAATAATAGATCTATGTGCATTAGGGAAGCTTCAGATTACATCCAACTGCTTTGACCCACGATGTTATCAATGTCACAGGAACGCCTACTTCAAGTGTATCCAAAATAATAATGATGTGGTCACTACATACACGTGCCAATAAACGTGAACCAAAATAAAAACAACAAAAGAACTTCTCACTCCATCAATAAAATGAAACTAACAGAACAACCAAGGGAAATGGGTGGTTTAGGGCGGGGACAACCAAGAAATATCATAATACTGAACACCACACCATACCAAAAGAAATATTATAGACAAAAATCTCAAGTTGTGAAACAATGCCACAAATACAACAGGAATGAAACACTTCAATTGACCTACAAGCTCAAACAAAGCCCACCAATACAAAAAAAACAACATCCGCAATTCTGAAAAACAGAATCAGACATTTCCTTTGGCCACTGTAGCTCAAACAAAGCCCTGAATACCATAAAACCAACACTACCAACTATGACGACCAGAATTGGACATTTCCCTTGACCAATACAGCTCAAACGATGCCCTTGATACTAAAAAATTAATACCCAAAACTCCAAAAAGTTGAATCTGACTTTTCCCTTGACCTATATAGTGCAAACACAGCTCTTGATACCTACTTGCAAACAAAACACAACCTCAAACTTCACAAGCTACAAAACTCAGAAAACACCACTGAAACCAAAACCCGCAAATTCACTAGATAAATTAAAACACAACCGAAATACCATAAATACAAAACAAACAAAACATCACAATCACTATAGAAAAGAACATAAAAAAAATTATTTACCAACATAAGCTTTTGATAAAATCACTTAGGTTGGACACACACAGCTGCACGCGCTCACTCATTCACACACACACTGAAAAACATGACAAACGTCAAGCTAGTCACACCTAAGAAAAATGCCAAACACACAAATAAAAGAAAAAGACACTGAAAACAAAGCATTCACTACCAAATTCATGTTATAGCCCTAATTACCCAGACTCAAATAAACCCATGTTACCACAGTGATAACCAAGACTCAATTGCACCCAATAGCAAATGTTGAACTCAACCGTCAACATCCACCACCAGAGGGAACCACAACATAACATCAAACACATCGTGGCATAGTGACCTCACACACCACACCATTATGTCACAGGTCAAAGCAGGCAAGTGGAATTGGTCGCTTCCAATTATCTGTCCTAGGGATATTTCGTGTTATTTCTCAATATACATGTAGCAAGGAATATCAATTCATTTTTGATTCCTATTCCAAAAATCAAAGTTATTGGAGCACACAGAACATAACAGCAATAATGCTAAATGTGCCAGCTTACTTGGAAATCAGGGTACATGTGTATTGAAAATGTGTACTGAAAATGAAATATAGGCAACCCCCCCTCCCCCCCCCCCCCCCCCCCACTGTATGGCCATGATGTAGCAATCCTGATAAATTTTCAGTAAAAAAGAAACAGACATCTTAAAATGAAAATGAATTGTTCTCTCTAGTGGATGGATTTTTTTCAGCTGAGGTAGAGGTGTGCAAACTGATCCCAGCAGTAGTGAAATCTATTAAAATATTCTGTCAACTGTCTTGCCACAAATAAGCTGCTTGAATATAAACAGAATACAGTAGCACTGCAATTCTTGCTTATACAGGGTGTTATAAAAACGTACGGCCAAACTTTCAAGAAACATTCCTCACACACAAAGAAAAAAAAAAATGTTATGTGGGCATGTGTCCAGAAACGCTTACTTTCCATGTTAGAGCTCATTTTATTACTTCTCTTCAAATCACATTAATCATGGAATGGAAACACACAGCAACAGAGCGTACCAGCGTGACTTCAAACACTTTGTTACAGGAAATGTTCAAAATGTCCTTGGTTAGCGAGGATACATGCATCCACCCTCAGTCGCATGGAATCCCTGATGCGCTGATGCAGCCCTGGAGAATGGCGTATTGTATCACAGACGTCCACAATACGAGCACAAAGAGTCTCTACATTTGGTACCGGGGTTGCACAGGTAGAGTATCGTGTACGAAATCATGATTAGGTGCTCCATTGAGCGTAGGTGGAAGAACATGGGGCCCAATCACGACATCACCAACAATGCCTGCCCAAATGTTCACAGAAAATCTGTGTTGATGACGTGATTGCACAACTGCATGCGGATTCTCATCAGCCCACACATGCTGATTGTGAAATTTTACAATTTGATCACGTTGGAATGAAACGTCATCCGTAAAGAGAACATTTGCACTGAAATGAGGATTGACACATTGATGGATGAACCGTTCGCATAAGTGTACCCGTGGAGGCCCATCAGCTGCCGATAGTACCTGCACACGCTGTACACAGTACGGAAACAACTGGTTCTCCCGTAGCACTCTCCATACAGTAACGTGGTCAACGTTACCTTGTACAGCAGCAACTTCTCTGACGCTGACATTAGGGTTATTGTCAACTGCACGAAGAATTGCATCGTCCATTGCAGGTGTCCTCGTCGTTCTAGGTCTTCCCCAGTCGCGAGTCATAGGTTGGAATGTTCCGTGCTCCCTAAGACGCCAATCAATTGCTTCGAACGCCTTCTCGATACAAACGTACCGCGCCACGGTTATTGACCCGTGCTAATCCATACACCAAATGGGCATCTGCCAACTCTGCATTTGTAAAAATTGCACTGACTGCAAAACCACGTTCGTGATGAACTCTGACCTGTTGATGCTATGTACTGATGTGCTCGATGCTAGTACTGTAGAGCAATAAGTCGCATGTCAACACAAGCACCGGAGTCAACATTACCTTCCTTCAATTGGGCCAACTGGCGGTGAATCGAGGAAGTACAGTACATACTGACGAAACTAAAATGTGCTCTAACATGGAAATGAAGCGTTTCTGGACACATGTCCACATAACATCTTTTCTTTATTTGTGTGTGAGGAATGTTTCCTGAAACTTTGGCCATACCTTTTTGTAACACCCTGTATATATTGTTGTTGTTGTGGTCTTCAGTCCTGAGACTGGTTTGATGCAACTCTCCATGACACTCTATCATGTGCAAGCTTCTTCATCTCCCAGTACATAGTGCAGCCTACATTCTTCTGAATATGATATAATATAAATTTTTATTTTGCTTACACCTTCACTGGCACTTGGTGTAGACGTGTTCTTCAGTCCTGAGACTACTTTGATGCAGCTCTCCACACTATTCTATCCACAAGTCTCTTAATCTCCAAATAACTATTGCAACCTGCATCTTTCTGAATCTGCTTACTTTATCCATTTCTTGGTCTCCCTTTACAATTTTTACCCCCCTCCCCCCCCCCCCCCCCCATTTCCCTGCCACATCCCTCCAATATTCAATTGGTAATTCCTTGATATCTCAGAATGTGTGGTACTTAGCTATACAAATAAAACCAAATCTTTGGGTATTATTATTATTGTCGTTGTTGTTGTTGTTGTTGTTGTTGAAAAGTACCCATTCTGGAAGGAATATTTTGACCATATTTGTAAGAAAGTGAGAACAAGTACGTATTTACTTCCTGGGCCATGACACCATAAGGCATCTTCAGTATGATATTGTGATCTGTAGTGAGGCACCAACAGTCATCCAAGACAAGCATTTTAAACAAGAAAAAAGATATTATCTGGAGCAAACATGAGAAAGCCGTCACAGAAACTAAATACATATACCATCAATGCTATGTAAAACATCCTGCACGCAATCATGTTTTACTATGTCAAGAACATGATGTAATGATCAGCAACGTACATAACTATAATACATAGGGGAGCGAAAACTTTCACTGAATTAAAAGTACTAAAAAGGCTGCAGACTGCAACCCATGAGCAACAGGAACAATATCTTACAACAACAACTGTTCTTAAAATAACCAATTGAAATACATTAAAGAATTAACTGAAACAAGTATTAGTAGGGAAATGATGTTATACAATACAAGATTTGAAACTTAAATGTTGTTGTTGTTGTTGTCTTCAGTCCTGACACTGGTTTGATGCAGCTCTCCATGCTACTCTATCCTGTGCAAGCTTCTTCATCTCCCAGTACCTACTGCAACCTACATCCTACTGAATCTGCTTAGTGTATTTATCTCTTGGTCTCCCTCTACTATTTTTACCCTCCACGCTGCCCTACAATGCTAAATTTGTGATCCCTTGATGCCTCAGAACATGTCCTACTAACCAATCCCTTCTTCTAGTCAAGTTGTGCCACAAATTTCTCTTCTCCCCAATCCTATTCAGTACCTCCTCATTAGTTACGTGATCTATCCACCTTATCTTCAGCATTCTTCTGTAGCACCACATTTCGAAAGCTTCTATTCTCTTCTTGTCCAAACTAGTTATCGTCCATGTTTCACTTCCATACATGGCTACACTCCAAACAAATACTTTCAGAAACGACTTCCTGATACATAAATCTACGAGGGTCGGTCAAAAAGTAATGCCTCCCATTTTTTTCTACTTAAAAAAATTAAGTTAAGTGTAAATTTGAATTTGGCGCCATTCCTCAAACCTTCTTCTGCAATCCACTGCAGTAGTAACTTTCTGTGTCAACAGGTGGCAGCACAGCAGAAGTTTGTAAGATGGCCGACATCGATGTTCGTTTGAGACAGCGTTGTGTGATTGAATTCTTGAATGCAGAAGGTGAAACGCCCATACGCATTCATGAAAGACTGAAGAAGGTGTATGGTGTTGTGACAGTGGATGTCAGCACTGTTAGACGATGGGTTCGTCGTTGTAAGGAAGCTGAAGGGCAAACAACATTGACTGACGAAAAGCGGAGCGGCAGGCCGGTGAGTGCAGTGACTCCACACAACATTCAGCAAGTTGATGACATCATTCGTGGTGACCGTCGGGTGCCTGCAGATGAAGTGTGTCGCATTATTTCTCTTAGCAAAAGGCAGTGTGATCACGATTATTAAACAATTGGGGTACTCAAAACTTTGTGCACGGTGGGTTCCAAGAATGTTAACCGATCAGAATAAAGAGGCAAGGAAAACAATAGCCTCCCAACACTTGCAGCGCTTCCGTTTGGAGGGAGATAAGTTTCTGAAAAAAATTGTGACCGGGGACGAAACATGGGTGCATTTTTTTGAACCCGAATCAAAGAGGCAGTCAATGGAGTGGCGTCACACAAGCTCGCCGAGGAAGAAAAAATTCAAAACTGTGCGATCGGCAGGGAAAGTTATGGCAACAGTTTTCTGGGATACAGAGGGTGTGATTCTGGTTGATTTTTTGGAGCAGGGATGCACAATAAATTCTGTTCAATACGTCACAACCCTCAAAAAACTTAAAGCACGTCTTCAGCGAGTTCGCCCAACAAAATCAATGGCAGATGTTCTTCTTTTGCATGACAATGCAAGACCACACACCAGTCGTCACACCTCTGACGAGATTGTCAAAATTGGATGGGAAGTTTTGCCTCATCCCCCATACAGCCCTGACCTGGCACCATCAGACTTCCATCTGTTCGGGCCACTAAAAGAAGCTCATCGTGGGATTCATTTTGAAGATGAGGAGGCCATCAAAACATCCGTGCGTCAATGGCTTAGGAAGCAGAGCTGTGATTTTTACCGTGCTGGGATACATGCCCTTGTTCAAAGATAGACCAAAACTGAAGAGATGGGCGGAGATTACATTGAAAAATGACAAAATGATCCTCAATGTTGTGGTTTTCAACCTATGTAATTGCATTTAAATTTCCTGACAATTAAACGTAGAAAAAAAATAGGAGGCATTACTTTTTGACTGACCCTCGTATATTCGATGTTAACAAATTTCTCTTCTTCAGAAACGCTTTCCTGGCCATTGCCAGTCTACATTTTATATCCTCTCTACTTCGACCATCATCAGTTATTTTACTTCCCAAACAGCAAAACTCCTTTACTACTTTAAGTGTCTTATTTCCTAATCTAATTCCCTCAGCATCACCCGATTTAATTTGACTACATTCCATTATCCTCGTTTGGGGTTTGATGATGTTCATCTTATATCCTCCTTTCAAAACACTGTCCATTCCGTTCAACTGCTCTTCCAAGTCCTTTGCCGTCTCTGACAGAATTACAATGTGATCAGCGAACCTCAAAGTTTTTACTACTTCTCCATGAATTTTAATACCTACTCCAAATTTTTCTTTTGTTTCCTTTACTGCTTGCTCAATATATAGATTGAATAACATCGGGGAGAGGCTACAACCCTGTCTCACTCCTTTCCCAACCACTGCTTCCCTTTCATGCTCCTCGACTCTAATAACTGCCATCTGGTTTCTGTACAAATTGTAAATAGCCTTTCGCTCCGTGTATTTTACTCCCGCCACTTTCAGAATTTGAAAGAGAGTATTCCAGTCAACATTGTCAAAAGCTTTCTCTAAGTCTACAAATGCTAGAAACGTAGGTTTCCCTTTTCTTAATCTTTCTTCTAAGATAAGTCGTAAGTTCAGTATTGCCTCACGTGTTCCAACATTTCTACGGAATCCAAACTGATCCTCCCCGAGGTCCGCATCTACCAGTTTTTCCATTTGTCTGTAAAGAATTCGTGTTAGTATTTTGCAGCTGTGACTTATTAAACTGATAGTTCGGTAATTTTCACATCTGTCAACACCTGCTTTCATTGGGATTGGAATTATTATATTCTTCTTGAAGTCTGAGGGTATTTCGCCTCTCTCATACATTTTGCTCACCAGCTGGTAGAGTTTTGTCATGACTGGCTCTCCCAAGGCCGTCAGTAGTTGTAATGGAATGTTGTCTACTCCGGGTCCTTGTTTTGACTCAGGTCTTTCAGTGCTCTGTCAAACTCTTCACGCAGTATCTTATCTCCCATTTCGTATTCATCTACATCCTCTTCCATTTCCATAATATTGTCCTCAAGTACATCGGCCTTGTATAAACCTTTTATATACTCCTTCCACCTTTCTGCCTTCCCTTCTTTGCTTAGAACTGGGTTGCCATCTGACCTCTTGATATTCATACAAGTGGTTCTCTTCTCTCCAAAGGTCTCTTTAATTTTCCTGTAGGCAGTATCTATCTTACCCCTAGTGAGATAAACTTCTACATCCTTACATTTGTCCTCTAGCCATCCCTGCTTAGCCATTTTGCACTTCCTGTCGATCTCATTTTTGAGACGTTTGCATTCCTTTTTGCCTGCTTCATTTACTGCATTTTTATACTTTCTCCTTTCATCAATTAAATTCAATATTTCTTCTGTTACCCAAGGATTTCTAGCAGCCCTCGTCTTTTTACCTACTTTATCCTCTGCTGCCTTCACTACTTCATCCCTCAGAGCTACCCATTCTTCTTCTACTGTGTTTCTTTCCCCCCATGCCTGTCAAATGTTCCCTTAAAATGTATTTCTATTAAAACCGACTATAAGCATTTTATAAGAAAAAGCTGGTCATTTCTGATCCTGATCTCCACTTTGTCATTGTATGCATTTGTCTTCCACTAGTCAGAGAAATGCAATTATTACAACAAATAAGGAAAAAAGATTTCATGAGCAATTTTCGTGTGGCTAATTTGAAGGTAAGCCAGAAAAAAGGGGTGGGGTGGGGGGGGGGGGGACAGTTGAAAATAGGGTGAAGTTTAGCTTTTTATATCTTCAGAAGTAATTGCAGGACAAACCTGAAACAAGTTATTGCTTTTGCAATACAAGCATATAAAGTCAAAAAAAGACAAGGTGGAAGAGCATCAAAAACGGCCGTATACTCCGATGGTACTCAAATTTAAGCAGACTTCTTTTACAGTGTACTACAGATGCTTAATACTCCCTCAGGAAAGCAATAACAGAAGTCATGCTGACTACAGAGTGAGATAAAGTCTGAGGGTCAGTCAACCAGGGGCTCCAGCTCATAGCCTCAGTACACTAAAAACTCATGTACAAAGTACTAGTTTCCCCTGCCGATTAGTTCCAGAATTGTGACTTGTGACAGAAGGTGGCATGACCCAGAAATTGCAACCCGCATCTGGCAATCTATCTTCAGACCCAACTTCAGGTCTTAATAATTTTGGAACTATTCCACACAGTCCAGTGAAATTTTTACAATCCAGTAACATCCATTTAGAGAAAACACTCCATGAATCAAAACACAAACAACATATTTCTGAGGGAAAATAAAAATTTCCAAAATGTGATTAAAAATGTAATACATTAAAAGGTACATATTGTAGGTGCCCTCTATGCCAATTCACCCAAAAAGGGTATAAATTTTTTTTTGTAGTAAGCTTAATGTGGTCTAAACACACACAGAACTCATCATGCCCATATCAGTCACAAAAACTTAATTACATGGACACAAAAATAGAAAAATCTGAAAAATGACCTGAAAAACATGGATTTTCTAAGTGTGGTAGCAGAAAAGGGACAAGTAGTATCCAAGCCAAATTTCACACACTGCATAAGTACACCCTAATGATATATATCTCAAAATTTCAGCATGTTATTGTAAGACATTTGTGTACAATGGAAATTAACAGATGTATTTGGTCATGTGGCCATTGTTCCACAACACAATTTTGTAAAAACATATCGTAAACTTTTCTGCCTCTTCTTATCCTCTCCCACAACTGTTTAATCACTAGGCAACAACATATAGACAGATTAACACAACCTATCATTAAAGTTTACTACACCTTAACTGCTAAAAACCAGTCAATTGTGCTTCGATCAGAAGTTTTCCCACACTTTAGCTACTGTACTCTGTACATTGAGTGGCAAATTGTACTGTCTTCCTGACACTGTGGTAGGAACTGGAACTGCTTCTGTCAGACACACTGTGAAGACACATGTATAGTTATAACCGGACAGTCTGCTCATCTGCACATTGTCAGAGAGAAGGGATGATGGCTCCTTGTGCCTGCAACAGTTTTAACGTGTTCTAGTCTGCTTTTTAGCAACTCTTCGAGTGATTTCACTTCATCTTTCGAAACATAGAATTATTGTATGCCAGAGACATTTTTCTATACCCAGGTAAATAATTGAAGAGGTGTTAGAATGTGACCTTCTGTAGGGTTTTGCAGACTAGCTCGTGATGCCGTGCACTTAATGGTAGCACCAATACCACCACATACATTTTTACCACGACTTGTTGCGAAAAAATTCCATTCTGAGTGAATCTGAAAATCGTGTAATGCATGCATAAATTTTTGAGATTTTTGCAGTTTTTGTACTGACTAGCTGCCCCATCACTGAAGTATTTCGCAAAATGTGTGAGGCAGCTTGTGTTTCACATCTGCCAATATCTGCGAATATGGGCATGAACTGCAATGGCATCATGAACTAAACAGTCACTAAAAATGCACAGGTTCATGACAGACATACCACCTGATTCACCTCTATAGTAAATCGCAAATAGGTGGAGAGTTGCTTGACTGCTGTCCCAATGATATCCTTGGGTGGCATCTTGAACTATAAATGCATAACTTTCAGAAGAGTCTAGTATTACTATAATTTCATCTTGTTTCAAATCATCCTTACAAAACTGGAGATAAGCTGATTGTGCTGTTGCTGAGAAGCTGTGTGTGGTCAGTTTGTCTGTTTTTTGACAACACATTTCAACAAAATCTTCCACTGTACTTTGCTTTGTTTCAAGACTTGTGTGATCCATGTGTGTCCATTGTTTATAAGAAAAAAGTTCATTGTCATGCATAAGGAGATCACCACACAGTTTGTTATTCATGTGTGCTGCAAGGTTTGCCTTACCAGGACACTTTTCACACCTGTGTATCATGCACTGGTTGGAACTGACATCACACACTAGCAGCTTCTTTGCACCAGAAAGCTTTATAGCAGCAAACAGCAGTTTAGCATTTTGATGGGTCTCACATACACAACCATTGTGTGTGCCCCTTGCACTTACAGGCACAACCCATTTTGGCCGAAGATTGAAAAAAGATGATAAACCTACTTTGGTATTGGGATACTTTTCCTTGAATTCTACATATAGTTCTGATATGTTGCATAGCAATAGTCTTTTTTGCATCTGTACACGTACATTTCCCATTTTCACCATTACATTGTCTTTTTTCCAGGCATTATTCGGCTGTAGTTATTATTTTCATAAAACTCCGACACTAGCACCGTTATTTCTGAACTCAATTGCTTACCCTGAGCCTGCTGAAGTTGTGGAAGCACTCCTTGGGTTGCTTTTATTTTCTTAGCTTGCTTTACCATGTATGTAGAAACATTGAATTTCTTTGCAGTGTAGTCAATAGACCAGCTGGAAGGTGCAAGGGGTAAAAATAGTTACTTTTTTCTGGCGTGTGAATATGGCACATTTTTCTTTCAAATCATGCACAATTTTGTTCAAATCAGAGCATTTCTGGCATGATTTCTGTTCCTTTGGAGCAGATAGTTCTTCCTCTTCCACCATTAATGTATCAGCTATTTTATGTTTTAATTCCATTTGAGCTTCTTGTAGTTTTCTTCTGGGCCTGTCTCTTTTCCCAACTTTTTGTGTCTTCATGGGAGACAAACCGAGGGAGCAGTCACTGAAGTATTTAATTTCTCATATGCTGTGGCTTTAGATGGCAGATACTCTCCGACACTGTCATGTAAATTATCAGAATATTCTTCAACTTTTAGCAGTGTAACACACCTGGAACATAGCTTTTGTCCTGGTTTCGTGTCGAGTCCCATGCACTGATTCACTTTCAATACTGATTTTATATAAATTTCTCTGAGGCTACACTTCATTGTCTTCTTACGAATCTGAAATGGATCAAAACAACTTCTTAGTAGGAAAGAATACTTATCCAGAAACACTTTCATATGATGATAACAAAAACTAAAGTTTCAGGGAACTGCTGTTCTTGTGCCCACAGGGTGTATCCCGGATCTCCATAGCAACAAATCTTGGTCCGATTAATCCAGATCATACAGTACAAAGTGAATGCCACATTTTGTTCCGTACGTTGTTTTATGACATTCAGATGCTTTTGCACTACCAATACTGCAACTTGTTTGAACAAAAGCACCACTAGTACACTCTTCTGCCTCCATACTGACTTTCCACAACAGTACTGACCAGTCTGAACTAGAATCTTAAAAACATACATAACCTGTAATTGTTGCTTACTTCCTTTGTTGTTCCTACCTGACAATGACTCATTCTGTCCCTGAAAACTACCATTGTTTAACTTTCTGTTGCCTAGTGGTTCCCAGCAATTGCTTCAGCTTTACCTGAAACAAGCTGTCTACATCATCACTATTAATTGCTAAATCGTTATAAAAGAAACGTAACCAAATACATCTCTGTTAACTTTTATTGTACGCAAATGCCTTGCAATAACAAGTTGAAATTTTGCCACATATTATATTATGGTCTACTTATGCAGTGTTTGAAATTTGGCTTGGATATCACTTGTCCCTTTTGTGCTATCATGCTTAGAAAATCCATGTTTCTCAAGAAATTTTTCAAATTTTTGTATTTTAATGTGCATATAGCTCTGTTTGTGTGACTGATATGGGGAGAATGAGTTCTGTGTGTGTTTAGGCCACATCAAGCTTAATCCAAAAAACTTTATACCCTTTTTGATTGAATTATATTTGGCATAGAGGGCACCTACAATATGTACCTTTTAACATATTACTTTTTTAAATGGGTCATTCCATGACAAATCACCCAGGCCTTGACACCAACCATGTCAGATTTTGATGAAACTTGGTACACAATTACTTCTTTTATCATCCTGAAAGCACTTGTAAAATTATTTTGGTCTATCTCTTATAGTTTTTTTTTTAAATAAATTTTTAAAGTTTTAGATTTGGCGTTGTTTCAGCAGTCGGAAATCTTAACTTAAACGTGTCCTCACAACTAAAAAAATTTGTATATTAAAGAATACTCAAGATATCAGTATGAAATTTTGGAATAAGTTTGTGTATTATATCTAAATGTTAAAAAATTATCATAAAGATATATTAAAAATCTTCCAAATAAAAAAAATTACAAGTTTTTAAGCTAACGGATGTTTAGTTTTACAAAAACTGCAATATCTAGAGTCTCAGACCTGATAGAAAGCTCAAATTTGTTTTAAAATACTCTTAACTGTACAGGCTATTAGATAAAAGAAAAATTATGTTGGCTTTTTAACCTGTTTAATAGTTATCTAATTTTTAAAATAATATTAATTATATTTTAAAAATAAAAAGTACCAAGTGACTTAGTCACCGAAAATAAGTTTTTGTCTTCTTGGAGTAACAATGTACGCTTGGATTTTGTTTTGTTACTCCTGTGTTTTGAAGTAAAAAATTATTACAGTGTTAAATATTGCTTGGATAGTATTTTATTAAGTTTACTCGAACTTTCAGTAAGTACTGCTATTTAGTTTACAGAGATTCTTTTTCCAATATCCTCTAAAAGTAACCAGAACAGTTATCAGACCAAAAGTAAAATCAGTATGTCAGATATTCATACCTGTAGTGTAGGGTTATTTAAAAAATGTGACTGTTTCCAAACAACCTACACACCTTCAAAAAAGTTACAACCGGTATCTGAATTGAGTGAGGAAGAAAAAGATTTGATCCACTCATGATCTGGAATTAAGTCAAATGTTTTTGAAAAGTATCAAACAACACGTGTTGAAGCACTAAAAAAAGAAGGCCCATCAAAAAATCATTGAGAAGTGTAGGCTTGTATCTTTCTAAACAATTACTGACAAAAAATATTAGCATAAAACCTGGACAAAAGCTTTGCTCAAAATGCCGTAACTTTTGTGAGGAGAAATTAAGAGTTGAAGTCAATGAAAGTGAAACAGATGATGAAGTCATGGTTGAATTAGAATCATTGGAATCCAGAAATGAATCCCTCGTACAAACAAATATTGCTCTTGATAATTTAGGTTTAACACCGATAAGGCTTCATGGCTTGTCAGAACAAAGTAAAGGTTCTTATTTTAAAAGGAAGGTTAGCAGTATTGAAAAGACTGCAAAAAATGTGGTTTGAAAAGCATTAAAATATGATGCACCAAGTTCTGATGATGACGAAGAAGATACAAGTGTGGTTGAGAAAGCAAAGGATTTTGATGTAATGATTTCTCTTATGAAAGAGAAGATTTCATCTGTTGGGAGGTCTAGAAAAATCCAGATTCTGACCTTGGCTCCAGATTCTTGGAATCGAAATAAAGTGATGAAAGAATTTAATGTAAGTGAGTACATGATGCGACAAGCTAGAAAGCTAAAATCTGAAAAGGGTATTTTGGAAACTCTTGGTCCAAAGAAAGGTAAAACTCTTTCTGAAAATACTGTAAGACTTGTAACAGATTTTTATGAAAAGGATGAAAGTTCCAGAGTGCTACCTGGAACAAAAGACAAAGTAAGTGTTCAGAAAAATGTGTACATGCGAAAAAGACTCATTTTGTGTAACTTGAGAGAACTCTATTATTCTTTCAAATGGGAGAATCCCGAGGTAGAAGTAGGATTTTCAAAATTTTGTCTCTTGAGACCTAAATGGTGTATCCTTGCTGGTGCTGCAGGCACACACACTGTATGTGTATGCAGTATCCACCAGAATGTTAAACTGTTTATGGATGCTGTGAACAGTGAAGAATCTTATAAAGACCTAATTAAGATGCTTGTGTGCAACACGGAAAATCAAAACTGCATGCTACATCATTGCGACAGCTGTCCTGCAAATACTGCACTAACTGAGTACTTAACTGAAAAACTAAGTGAAGATTATGATTTAGAAGAAGAAATTGTAATCTGTCAGTGGGTTAACACAGACAGGGCAGAAATGATCAAACAGTCTATCAGCGTTGAAGACTACATTTCTTTATTGGTTAAGTCATTGGAAAAGCTCACCCCGCACTCATTTATAGCAAAATCCCAATCAGCAGCCTTTAAAAGATTGAAAGAAGACCCACCACCCAAAACAGCAATTACTGCGATGGATTTCAGTGAAAATTATTCCTTTGTTATACAAAATGAGATCCAGAGTTACCACTGGAATAGAGGTGGTTGTACTCAACACCCAGTTGGAGTTTTTCTAAGAAATGAGGAAAACAATGTTTTTGTTTCCAGCCACTGTTTTATTAGTGATGACCAAGAACAAGACACTGGTTTTGTTAACTTTGTACAAAAAGAAACTACAAAGTGGCTATCATTACATCATACTGACATTGACTCAGTTCACTACGTACTTTACAGATGGTTGTGCTGGGCAGTACAAAAATAGAAAGTTTTAAAAATTTGACTGAACCCTTGAGAGACTTTAATTTGAAGGCTCAACACACTTTTTTTTTTTTGCAACAAGTCATGAGAAGTCAATTTGTGATGGCCTAGGAGGAACTATTAAAAGAATTTTAAGGGAAGCCAGTCTACAGCTTTCAGAGGAAGAACAAATAATGACAGCAATCGATGTGTACAAGTTTTGTGTAAAAAACAATGAAAACATTCATTTTCACTTTATTGACAAAAAAGAAGCTGATTCGCTACAGTTAAAACTAGAAAAATGTTTTTCCGCAACCCAAACCATTCCTGGAACAAGAAGTTTTCATAACTTCAAACCACTTGCAACAAACAACCTTGAAATTAGAAGGACTACAGATAGTGTAAAACCCTCCTTAGTCTTTTCTTTCCATTCTTCTTCTGTTTGGGTTCGTGTTGAACCATCCATAAATAGCTATGTGGCTGCAAATTATGATGGTAACTGGTACTTTGGACTGGTAAAAACAATATTCGATGATGAAGAAGATGCAGAAATTCTATTTCTACATCCTTCAGGACCAGATGCAAAATTTTATTGGCCTGAAAGAGAAGATTCTTGCATAGTACCTTTGGAGCACATAGTCTGTGTAGTAGACACACCTCAATCAAGCGGCACTGGAAGAATGTACTACTTCAAAAAAAGACTGTATCAAAAGAACTGAAAGCTCTTGGATGAAATGGAAAAACAGTTTGAATCAGCATTAATGTTTATTAAGAAGACAAAATTACTCAAAAAGTTCAATGTTTCAAGCAATCAGTTGTGTTATACATAAGTGTCGTAAGTACACTATCTTTGTACATAATTCTAACGTAATCTACTGTAATTAATAAACATGTTAAAAAGCCATCATTATTTTTGTTTTATCAAGTAGCCTATATGTTTAAGAGTAAATTAAAACAAATTTGAGCATTCTATCAGGTCTGAGAATCTAGATATTGCAATTCTTATAAAACGAAACACACACACACACACACATATATATATATATATATATATATATATATATATATATATATATATATATATATATGTGTGTGTGCGCTTTCCCGCTTGGTAAGTCTTGGAATCAAAACAAAGATTCCAAGACTTACCAAGTGGGAAAGCGCCGGCAGACAGGCACATGAACAAAACACACAAACAAACACACAGAATTGCTAGCTTTCGCAACCGATGGTTGCTTCTTCAGGAAGGAGAGGGAAAGACGAAAGGATGTAGGTTTTAAGGGAGAGGGTAAGGAGTCATTCCAATCCCGGGAGCGGAAAGACTTCCCTTAGGGGAAAAATGGACAGGTGTACACTCGCACACACACCCACACACACACAAACATATCCATCCGCACATACACAGACACAAGCAGACATATGTAAAGGCAAAGAGTAAGGGCAGAGATGTCAGTCGAGGCGGAAGTACAGAGGCAAAGAAGTTGTTGAAAGACAGGTGAGGTATGAGCGGCGGCAACTTGAAATTAGCGGAGGTTCACCCTGTGGCTAAACATGCCTTGATGCACGGCCAGCACATCTTGGCACAGTGTTACACCGTCCGAGTTATCTGGATACTTCCCACCAACACCAACCTATCCGAACTCCGGAGATGGGAACTCGCCCTTCAGTATATCCTCTCTTCTCGATATCCGCCAGGCCTCAACATATATATATATAAAACAAAGATTCCAAGACATACCACGCGGGAAAGCGCCGGTAGATAGGCACAATAAATAAAACACATAAACACACACAGAATTTCTAGCTTTCGCAACCGACGGTTGCTTCTTCAGGAAAGAGGGAAGGAAATCCTGAAGAAGCAACCGTCGGTTGCAAAGTAATAGAAAATATTAATATATTTTAATAGTATCATTTTTATCTTCAAATATGTATAATAAATAAACTTGTTGCAAAAATTCATGATGTTATCTAAAAGAGTTTTTAAGATAAGCAATTTTAAACTATAAGAGATACAGCAAAAAAAATTTTGCAGGTGTTTTCAGGATGGTATTAGAACCATTTGAGCCAAATTTCATGAAAATTTAAGAAGGTGGGTGTAAATTTTTTTTTTTTTTTTTTTTTTTGGGGGGGGGGGTAATTTGATATGGACTGACCCTAATCACATTTTGGAATTTTTTATTTTCCCTCAGAAATATGTTGTTGGTGTTTTGATTCACAGAATATGTTCCCTAAATGGACGTTACTGGGTTGTAAAAATTTCACTGGGCTGTGCGGAATAGTTCCAAAGTTATTAAGATGTGAAGTTGGGTCTGGGGATAGATTTCCAGATGCGGGTTGCAATTTCCGCGTCACGCCACCTTCTTCCACAAGCCATAATTCTGGAACTAACTGGCAGGGAACTTTAAAATTTTGTACATGAGTGCTCCTCACTTGGTAACATTGATGTGCTACATTTCAGCCGAATCTGAGACTATCAGCTGGAACATTTTCTCAAATTGGTTGAATTGACATAGAATGACCCCTGAGTAACTCAAAAAACTTTAAAAAAATAAATAAAAATAAAATGTCTTTGTTCACAACTCATCGTGATATATTTCAGTTAATTATTCTGATGTAACTACAGAATCAAACTGTTTATAAACTTCACAATTTGCCTATACATTACCAATGTAGTGGACATCATGGTAGCAAAGCTTCTGCATAACACCAGCAGCTTACATCATATAAATAGGTTTCAGGCTTTACATCACTGTCACAGTGTGACAGTTTTACCGAAGTTCAAGGCACTCTTCCTGACATTTATGGAATGGATTCATTTGATATATTATGTCTTTCTATTCTGTAGTGCTATAGATGCACTAGTTAAATTCCATTTTAGAGTATAATGTAATTAGCACAGTTCATGTTTCATGTGGAAGATTAGTGTACTAACGAAAAATTATATAAATGTGTTGGTATGGTCCATAGCGGCTTAACAATTACCGGTCCGTTCTAAAGTGAGAAAACCAGCACCGCAGCATCCTAGGGGCAACACTTGGTATCTGTGCAACAGCAGGCATGTGTGGGTTTCTTAACCAATAACAGCTTCTTTACACAGGATCCTAAGCCTTATGATACGTTTCTGCATTGTCAAGGAGGCCAAGGTTAGAAATCCATTCTACACTTATGCTTACTTCGAGCTATTTGAATTTTTTTTTAAAACAGGTTTCATTAATTTGCTGTAGATAGAATGTCATGAGAACAACTTTACTGCCAACCAGATCCCACTAACTGGATTGATTGGAAGAAATTTTGATAGGACAGAACCCAAAAAATTACACTTTTCAAATGTGATTGTCTCATATTATTAGAACCACAAGAAGAAGAAAAACTATTGTTTTTATTGGATTCCTTATTCCACTTCACTTTAACAGAGTTGACAGTTGTGCAGATGTCATAAAAAACTAAAAAGACTACTTTCTTTCTTTCCCTCTTTTTCCTCATGCCCATTTCTTGGTCATCAAGACTTCAGGTCTTTTCGTATGATCTTCCACAAAGAGTATTAAAGCAGTGTAGAACATAACAGAAGACGTCAGATGTAATTTGAGTGCCGGCGGAATATCGGCCCATTTTCAATGCCCCTCCACCTTGTCTCCGTTTTTAGTCGACCTTATAGGCTCACATTGCAAAACAAAATCTAGTCTTTAGATGGTTTAAAATATGGTCTTTCTAATGAAAACGGTTTAAAAGATTCGTCAACTTTGGCCTCAATTTGTGAACTATTGGAAAGCAGAAGGAGAATAAAATTATATATTCTAAGATCTTGCACTGGAAAGTTAGGGAGTGCAAAGCTCCATGTTTATCCCGCAAATACTTCCGGAAATATATAAAGCTAAAATTCTAATTTTTCGCGCGTTTATTTTTCAACCTACTTTGCTTCAAATTTTCTTAGAAAATGTTTTTCATTATTTTCTTTACGATAGCGTAAAATTTTGTATATGATGGCCTTGTAAATATTGCGGGGGGTATTGTATCTCAAAGTTGCCGAAAACACAGCTGCACTGTTGACAGCTGCGGTACGGGGTAAAAAAAAAAGACTATATCTCCGGAAGCAGTGAATTAGTGATCGTAAAACATTACCAATATACATGAAGAACATGTGCGAACGTTCGCACAAACTTCAGCAAAATTGATGATGCCTATGCGGAAACTTTTTCCGAAATTACGTGCTTGGCATGGAAACATCGTCATAAATGTTCCATTTCAAGACGCAGACTTTTCCGTTTAAATTGGCAATTTTTTTTTTACTGTATTCCAAATTATTGACTGACTTAGAAAACAGTGTGGATCTGTTTCTACACGAATGTTGTAATTTGGACACATTTATCATAGTGATATAATAAAAATGATAGCACACTATGCTGTACCTCGAGAATGGTATGAAATTCGATATAACAAAATAACTGGAACAACGTGCAGGCACTTACCCATAACAGTGCGCGTAATCTCAACAATTAAACACAAGCGCCGAGGAATCAAAACAATATTATATAGTCTTTACGGCTTCCTGCAATCATAAACAACCGCCCGCGAACTCAAACATAAAAACAATACCGTCACGTGCCTTCAAGCAGCGCCATTTTCGGACAGTGGAGAAAACATCTGGAACAAAACAAGCACGATGGCGGAAATTTGAGTTATTCGAATTTATGCACAAACAACTAATTGTTCGAGGAACGTAATAAGTACTCAGTTTCTGTAACGTTATTAAAGTATTGTGCAATTAGTCATTCAAACCACGCAAACAGTAGTCCATCATAACAGAGGCGAAAAAATCGAGCAGACGAAAAATGCACATTTTAATA
The DNA here is from genome assembly GCF_023897955.1 of Schistocerca gregaria. Lineage (NCBI taxonomy): Eukaryota > Metazoa > Arthropoda > Insecta > Orthoptera > Acrididae > Schistocerca > Schistocerca gregaria. Next base: position 91,970,436 of record NC_064929.1, on the reverse strand, counting down.
TATATGCAGACATTTTCAGAAAAACCGCCAGCGGCGTGAAGTTCATCGCAGAGGCGCTGTGAAGTGCATGACATTCAGATTGCGACGTATTTTAGGATGTTCGCACGGTAATAAGACATACTAACAGGCACTATGTGAGCACATGCTGGAGCCAGTTACCCTCACGAATGTATTTCATGATTTCCACAACACTTTCTACTGGATTAAACAGACCTGTAGGTCCCATACATTAAGCAGTATTCTAAGACTGACCATATGAGTGTCTTGTGAGCAATCTCTGGAGTAGGTTAACCGTTATTTTCCCAGTATCTGCTTCGACTGTGAGTCATTCATTTCCTGTCATGAGGTGCTACTTTTATTTCCAAACATCTGAAGAAAATTTACAAACTGTACCACTCTTAAATCTTACCAAGAGCTGCCTGAATATTTGTGCACCTTTTTTCAGATAGCACTTTATTTATAGATAACTGCAAAGTTTCTGAGGGTACTATTAATATCAATTGCTACATCATTGATAAACATCAAGAACAGCAAGGATCCCGATACACTTTCCTTCATCATGCTGGAAGTCAGTTCTATCTCTTTCAATAGCTATCCATCTAGGATAACACGCTGCATCCTCCCTACCGAGAAATCCTGTTCCGAGTCACAAATTACACTCAATACCCATACAACTGTACTTCTCTTAATAAATGCTGATATGACAAATGAATCTGCATCTACATGACAGCCATGATAAATGCCTTTCAGGGTGTCTACATTACTCATGTTTTTTGGGGTCTATAGGCTACTGGTAGCATGGCGGAGGTTATACTGTTTGTGATACCTCTCGAGCTCAGAAACATTCAATGATACTCTAATTGACGGATGTCGATAATGTGGAGGCAGTGGTTGTGTGGATCGCTTTTGCTATTCTTTGTGTATATGGAAGTTACCTGTGCTTTCTTCCACCAGATTTTTTGTTCCAGGTTATATCTGGTTGAAAGAGGGCTATCTCAGCCACAAATTCCCACGTAGAATCTGACAGAAATTCATCTGGGCCATGCAGCCTTGTACAGTTTCAGTGATTTCAAGTATTTCCCAGTGCTGCTGACATTAGTATTTATCTAACACAACTTTGCACTGGTACTGACCATAAAGTGGAGGTGTTGAGTCGCAGATAGGCACAACAAAAAGACTCTCACAATTATAGCTTTCAGCCATTAAGGCCTTTGTCAACAACTCTCTCTCTCTCTCTCTCTCTCTCTCTCTCTCTCTCTCTCTCTCTCTCTCTCTCTCTCTCTCTACTGCAGTCTCAGGCAACAGAAACAAACAGCACTGCAAGCACAGCAGCAGCATCAGTGCATGACGGGAGTGGCGACTGGGTGGGGATAAGGAGGAGGCTTGGGCAGGGAAGGGAATGGGGAGGGATAGTGTGACGGGGGTGGCGGACAATGAAGTGCCGCAGTTTAGGCGGAGGGCAGGGAGAAGGGGCGAGCCGCGAGCAGCGGAAAAGGAGAGAAATAATAATACTGGGTGTGGTGGTCGAATGGCAACTGTGTAGTACTGGAATGGGAACAGGAAGGGGGCTCAATGGGTGAGGACAGTGACAACGAAGGTTGAGGCCAGGAGGATTATTGGAACTTAAGATGTATTGCACACCTGCGCAGTTCATAAAAGCTGGTGGGGGTGATTTTTCATATGTATTTGGGTGTCTTTTTGCATAATTTTTCGGACGTAATCCTACATTATTTACATAATTTTATGCATTTTCTCCACCACCATCTGTGTAATTACAGAAAAATTTTCCTTATCCCTAGCCAGATCCCAGTCCCACATTCTGTTCCTGCATTGTTGCTTGGCTCATCAAATTACCCATCTCTGGCTGCCACTGTTCCTTCCACAGTGACCTCCACCCGTTCAGATTCCGCCAATCCTTAGCCCTCACCAACATAGTCCTGCAAAACCATATCAACCGAGCCCAAACCTCCTTGCAGTATCTTCTCTCCATCCGCAAAATTCTCCCGCTATGCAACCCCAAATTCCTGGGACCCATAAAACACATTGAAACTCTTGCCCTACAGGAACTCGAGCAACACGCACAACGCCACCTCAAAAAGCTTAAAACGTCCTCTTCGAACAATTATACATGACTGTGCTTAAACTGACACACAATATTTTTAGCGCAACGCAATCTGACTTTCAATAATCCCTACAAAAGAATGCCCTGACTAACATTAACCTATACCTTTCACAAATCACTTACCTCACAAAAATCTTCGTTACTCAAACTACTGCAATACAGCGAAGGCCACTACTGCCAGCTAAATAAAAGATTCAAACTACGGAAGGCACTAACTACTGATAGGCATAGTTAGCGAATGAAAGATTTTAATAGAGAACAAACAATGTATTTACCTTAATAGTCATAATATATATATCAGTTCATGACATCCATTCTTACAAATTTCAAAACTCCGCCATCTCTCTCCCCACATCCACCATTGCTGGCGGCTCACCTCCAACTGCGCAACGCTACGCGCTGTTAGCATCCAGCTGCCGCTGCCCAACACTACAATGGAAGACAACAATGCAAACCAGCCACAGACTGCACACAGCACAGCCAGCGATTTTCATACAGAGCGCTACGTGGTGTTACCAATAAGAAAACCTAAACAGCCTACTTACATAGCCCCCATGCTCCCCACAAAAAAATTTACAAATTGTTTTGGGCAGTGGCCAATACAGATTTGAAAAATTTTTTCATAATTACAATAACAAAGAAATGAAATGCACACACTTATTGATACAATGTTGGTCAAAAGCTAAAATTTTCTCACAGTCCATAAAGACAGTCCTGATCATTCATCAAAGTAAAACTGCAGTGTTTCTCTCAAAGTCTGAGTAGTAAAAGAAAATGCACACGGAAGTAGTGGATTTCCATGCAGTCTTGAAAAAGTAGTGTTGTCCTTCCAACGGAAAGACAGTGCTGACTCTTGACATGCAGACAGGTAATGGGCCACAACAGAGCAAACTCACAGCAGAGTCAGTCGCAGTTTTGAAGAATATTGGTAGGTAGGTCAACACAGAGTAGATCCATTGTAGTCCTGGTAGAGATTACGGTATTGGTGGGCCACCAGAGGTGCAGACCCACTGCAGTCCTTGTAGAAATAATGGTATTGGTGAGTTATCAAAGGTGTAGACCCACTTCAGTCCTTGTAGAGATAGCCAGCAGCTATCTGTTGCGACTGTGCAAGTGCACAATCACCATCAAAGAGTCTTGCGGAGAATATAGCAAGTCCATCAACCACCACTTGTGCATGCACAAAGTTTTTGGAATTGTCCTTAGAACCAGCAATGCTGTTAATCAGTCCCTTGCTGAATTATCAACACATGTGCAAACACTAACAGTCCCTACTTCTCACATATTGTCCATATACTATGACCAACAGAAACGTGTGCAGTGAAATGATACTTAATTTGAAGAACTGGTGTCTATATAATTATAAATTTGAAACATAAAAACACAATTACAAAGGCACAAAATACATCATTAAAGAACATAACAATACAGATAACATTTGTAGTAAAACGGGCTTTACAAAAGAATAGAAATAAACATATACATCAGTGTTACAGGAATTATGACATAAGTAAATACATAAAAGATCAGAATAATTATTGAAACATCAACTTCACACATGAGCATTAAAACAGAACAGAATAAATAATGTCTAAACATCTTTACAAAGAAAATAACATACTATTAGAAAAATTCTACAACGGAAATCTTATTTCCTAAACACATAAAGACAGGACAAACACAGATTCACATAGCGTAATAACACAAAATACAGGACAGGGTTTGTTTTCAGTGTGACATTTGGTACTGGAGTCCAACCCAAAACGTCATTCTGTAGATCTTGCGTCTTATCTCAATATTTGTTTCCACCAAAAATATCCTATCCAAGCATGCTTTCTGTATTTTGTTCACATCCTCTTACAAAAATAGTTTTCCTCCACTGTACACTGCTTTTTTGGCCAAATCGTTTTCTTATAGTTTCTCAATGCATTTCTTCCAATTCATCACAACTCGTTCTCTTTTATAGCCTACCCCATCTTAAGCTAACGTAAATCTACTGAGCTCAGATGCTAAACTAAGGGACGAGGCAATGCAGCAGCACAAAACAATTAATACAAACAGCAATGAAAAAGAAATGGAAGTTGTCAAAGCAAGCAGCAATATTAAAACGAATATAAAGCAATAAAAAAATGGAAGTTGTCAAAGCAAGCAGCAATATTACAGCTAATATATGGCAAAGCGCAGCAAACAAGAAAAATAAATCCGTAGTAAAACTGGCTTAACAGAGTAATACAAAGTTAAATTCAGTAACATTATGCCTGGCAAACAGTAGCAGCAAATGCAATAACTTTTACAAAACATGACAAAGCTCAAGCAGAAAAAATATTACAGTAAAAATGACCATGTTTAATACCTACATCACATCTTACACTAGGGTGATGCATCACGAGAACTTACTCTAGCAGACAAGTTACCAAATTGAAAAAAAAAAATTATTCATGCAGTTCCTGTGAAGGGAAATGTCTATTTATGTTCACTCGTTTTCTTGGAAGTAGATCATAATTTTTTTTTTTTACTGGATCTGTAGGTATAAAATAACTATATTAGTACATCTATTAAATTTTATTTTAACCAATGCTGCAGTGCAGCTAGAAACTAGATATTAAACAAAATAGGCAAAGCAAGGCGTGAAACGTCATTCGCTAGCCATAAGGCATTTCATAATGCAGTAAACAATCTTCCAACTAGCAAGACAATAGACGTGAAACGTTGCTCATCATTTCATTTCAGTAAATATCGTAAATTAAGAACTCTACATTGTAATCATGTTTTCACGTTTGAGGGTGTTGTATTTACTATACTTTCTACAAAAGAATGTCAACAGCGAGTTTTTTTTTTTTATTTTTTTTTACCTGTGCCTCTGAAAGGCACACACTAATGGCTTTTTCCCAGGCGACTGTCACACAGCTGGGTGCCCACGACACATTATATGCAGGTGGTCACTTACCTTTCTTACTGAAAAATTTACGTCAGCAGTTTACGCTACAGTGACAGTCTCATATAAAAATATTTTCACAGGTTGAGAATTTGCATTACAAATCTATAGAAACAAAATCCTTTAAATATAATAGTGCCCAAAAAATTTTCACCAGCATAGTGATACATTCACGCATATACACACATTTCATAACTCTTAAAGTACGATTCTCGGTTTCCAACATCCTTTTTCACCAACCAGAGTCCCTAACCACTACTCATTATTCCTTACCTTATTACACATATACATATTTGTCGACACTTCTTCAATATTTCATCATAACAGATACGTAGCATAACCAAATAACTTAAATAGCATCAGCTTAAACATACCTCAGCAGTATAATTCACATCGTTGTCGTAATAATAACATCATAACACCTCAGTCAAATCTCAAAATCATCGTAGCTTCCTCCAATAATTTCAAAACCTTAATATTCATAATATATATATATCAGTTCATGACATCCATTCTTACAAATTTCAAAACTCCGCCATCTCTCTCCCCACATCCACCACTGCTGGCGGCTCACCTCCAACTGTGCAACGCTACGCGCTGCTCACAACCAGTTGCTGCTGCCCAACACTACAATGGCAGACAACAATGCAAACCAGCCACAGACTGCACACAGTACAGCCAGCGATTTTCATACAGAGCGCTCCGTGGCGTTACCAATAAGAAAACCTAAACAGCCTACTTACAAGCTCTCCATCTCACTCACTTCCTACTCCCGCCTTGGAGTACCACTGTCCACCACCTCTGAAACAACTTCCAAACCCGCTCCACGTCCCCTCATAGTTGGCAACTTCTGTCTCACAGACCTGCTACACCTACCCCAGCCTCCAAAACTCCCTCCCAACACCACACAGAATCCAGAACCCAAACAGACCTGCAACACAGTAAAGAACCCTTCCTCCAGAAGCCTTAGTCCCACAGAAATATCAGTCTTTTCCAAAGGCCTCACCTTTTGCCCCACTCCCAAATTAAATCGTGCAGGACTTATTAAAGACCTTCTCTCTGTCTCTCGGTCCCTACGATGGAAACACTTTTTCGCCACCAACCCTACTAATCAAACTCAACCAGAGACCAACATTGAACATTGCCTAACTCAGTTCACTCCTCTATCCAACCGTGGTCCACCCACACTGCCCCCAAACCACCACCACCCCCCCCCCCCCCCAACCCCCCTGTTAGCTTACCAGAATTTCTTAACCTCAAACCTTGCCTCATCATCATTCCTCAAATCCCTCAACATGCAAACTAACCTTTCACTTGCAGAAAGAACTGCAGTCAAAGATGGCTACACCAGTACCTCCATCCATATCAGACTACCAGCAATACCTCCACTTCGATAGCTGCCACTCATTCCATACCGAGAAGTCCCTTCCGTACAGCCTAGCCACCTGCGGTCATCGCATCTGTAGTGACAAGCAGTCCCTCTCAAAATGGACTGAAGGTCTCACTGAAGCCTTCACTGACAGTAATTATCCTCCCAACCTTGAACAAAAACAAATCTTCCTTGCCTTATATTTCCAGTCTCCCACCACCTCCCAAAGTCCCACCATCCAGCACCATCCCCTCATAACTCAGTACCACCCAGGACCGGAGAAACTGCGTTTCATTCTCCACGAGGGCTTCGATTACCTCTTGTCTTGCTCTCAAATGAGAAATGTCCTGCCCACTATCCTTCTTACCCCTCCCACAGTGCTATTCTGCCATCCACCAAACCTACACAATATACTTGTCCATTGTTACACAACCCCTGTTCCCAGTCACTTACCTCATGGCTCGTACCTGTAATAGCCCTAGATGCAAGACTTGTTACATACATCCTCCCACCACCACCTACTCCAGTCTTGTCACTATTGTCACCTATCCCATCAAAGGCAGGGCTACCTGTGAAACCAGTCGTGTGATCTACAAGCAAAGCTGCAACCACTGAGCTACATTCTCTGTAGGCACGACAACCGACAAGCTGGCTGTCCGCACGAAGGGCCACCGACAAACTGTGGCCGAGAAACGAGTGGACCACCCTGTTGCTGAACACGCTGCCAAACATTATATCCTTCATTTCAATGACTGCTTCACAGCCTGTGCCATATGCATCCTTCCCACCAACACCAGCTTTTCTGAATTAAGCAGGTGGGAACTTTCCCTGCAATACATCCTACGTTCCCGGAACCCTCCTGGCCTCAATCTTCATTAGTCACTGTCCTCTCCCATCCAGCCCCCTCCCATTCCAGCACTACACAGCTGTCATTCCACCACCACATCCAGTCTTTTTATTTCTCTCCTTTTCAACTGCATTCCCCCACCCCCCTCCCCACTTCTCCACTGCCCTCTGTCTAAACTGCAGCACTTCACTGTCTGCCACCCCCACCATAGAGAGTCTTTTTGTTCTGCCTATCTGCGACTCAGCATCTCCGCTATATGGTGAGAAACTACTTTCCTTCTCATAATATTGTTACATTACAACCTGGATTTTCCATTGTTTACTTTTGCACTGGTGTGAGAATGAAATTGGGGCACTTCTTCTGGATGGTACTTCACATAGGTACATTAAAAACAGAGTTCACCATTTATACTTTTGCTTTGCCATCCTCAATTTCAATTTCTGCCTCATCTGCGAGTGTCATGACAACAGTAGTGCCTCTGACAGACTTCACAGATGACTCCAGCATCTCTTTGTCTTGTGAGAGGTATTTTGACAAAGCTGTGCTATAGTAATCATTGAAGGCTTTTTGACAGTCAAGTAAGTGTCTTTTAACATTTCTCTTTCTGTAGCTCTAACCTTTGTTTTACATCTTGGAATGTTAGCACTGGTATTTACTGTTGGGGAATACTTAACCAGGATATCAGTTCTTCAAATATAGGTTCATAACTACACTTACCTTCTCTTTCTGCACTTGCATCCCTCCTCGAAGTTGTGGTCCTGTTATGCAGTGCCACTCATAGCTATATCAAACTTCTTCACCGTCTACAGGAAAGCGCCATGATAATGGAAGGTTATGATATGTTTGTTACCTACTAGCTATGAAATCACGTAACCACTTATTTTCAAAATCCTTCACTACTTAACAGTCCCCATAATATTTTCAACACACCAATTAAACACTCACATTTAAACTCTCAGTTCCCAAAATCATCGACAGTCAGATTTTAGTATCCCAAAATTAAGAAATAAGTAATTAATTAATTAATAACTAATTCCATTCAATCTTCTTTTGTTTTTGTTTTTGAAACAACAGCCACTGTCATCCTGACCTCTTCTTCTTTGGCATCCACGGCATCTTTAAGAGCAATGTCCCAAAGTGTAAACAGAAACTTTCCCAGCAGTACAGTACTCACCTTCCATCATGCCTTGTGCCTATACTGTGCTCATAAATAAAAAATGTGTGCAAAGTATGCGGTGTTTCCTCTACTACTACTACTCCAACATCATAAATTAAGATTTCTACATGAGTATACGAATCGTGAGGATAAGATTGGAATAATTACTGCATGCACAGAGGCATTCAAACAATCATTCTTCCTGCATTCCATATGTGAATGGAACATGAAGAAACCCTAATAACTGGTACAATGGGACATACTCTCTGCCACACACCTCACAGTCATTCACAGAGTATAGATGTGGATGTAGATGTAGATGTATGCTTGATTGGCATAGTAAAAAGTAAGTGGGACCTTGAATAGCAACATGTACCATACGACCTACCGTGCAGTAGTCACTGTACACCACGAAGGGTTCCCCACATCACAGACTCCTCTATCAGATAATTCTCTGTTGGTTACTTGATCAACTATTTTTTCAGATTTGAACAACAGCTCCTCCACAAAATCATGCTCACAGTTAAATGTTTCGGGTTATCCTCGAAATATGACATTATTGCATGTTTGCGTACAATACTGAACTTGTAAATTTTTCAGCTTATTTCAGTCAACCTCTGTACTTTGGTAATGATTGTTTCTACAGTCACCTTACAGTCACTGATGCCTGCTTCAGTGTGGACATCCTCAAACAGGGCAGATGTATTTGTTGCTATTGTACCCAATATGTGACATCAGTAGTGTGCTTCCAAATTATCTGTTGGAAGCAATTTTCAGAGAAAGTTTTGCAGGATGTCTCGTCACTCCTATCAGTTCTGTTTGAGTCTTCAAACTGGTCTGATGCAGACTGCCACAAATTCCTCTCCTGTGCTGACCTGTTCATCTCAGAGTAACACTTGCAACCCGCATCCTCAGTTATCTGCCAGATGTATTCCAACCTCTGTCTTCCTCTACAGTGTTTACTCTCTACAGCTTCCTGTAGTACCGTGGAGGTTATTCCCTGTAGTCTTAACAGAAGTCCTATCATCCCGTCTCTTCTTCTTGTCAGTCTTTTCCGTACATTCCTTTCCTTGTTGATTCTGCAGACAATCACCTTAATCCTAATTTTCAACAGTGTTCTGTAGAACCACATCTCAAATGTTTCAATTCTCTTCTATTCTGGTTTCCCTACAGTCCCCATTTCAGGCTAGCATACAAAACTGTGCTTCAAACTTGCATTCTCAGAAATTTCTTCCTCAAATTAAGGACTGCGTTTGGTACTAGTCGACTTCTTTTGGCTCAGAATGGCCTTTTTGATAAATGGTAGTTCCCTTTCTGTGTCCTCCTTGCTCTCTCCATCATGGATTATTTTGTTTTCCCAGATACCAGAATCCCTTAACTTAATCTACTTCATGGTCCGCAATACTGATATTAAATTTCTTGCTGTTCTCATTTCTTCTACTTCTCATTACTTTCATCTTTCTTCATTTCATTCTCAGTTCTCAGTCTGTACTTATTAGACTGTTCAGTCCATTCAACAGATCCTGTAATTCTTCTTCACTTTCACCGAGGACAGCAATGTCGTCAGCAAATCTTATCACCAATATCCTTTTGATTTGCATTTTAGTCCCACTCTCGAACTTTACTTTTATTTCCGTCATTTCTTTTTCGATGTATCTGTTGGACAGTAGGAGTAAAAAACCACATCTCTCTCCTACACTCTTTTTAATCCGAGCACTTCGTTCTCGGTGTTCCAGTCTCATTTTTCTCTCCCGGTTCTTACACGTGTCTTTTATTACCCTTCCTTCCCTGCAGCTTATCCGAGTTCTTCTCAGAATTTAAGATATCTTCCACCATTTTACATTGTCCAATGCTCTTTCCACGTCAGCAAATCCTATAAACGTATCACACGTTTTGCGGATACACATTACGTGTCTTCAATGCGACAGTTTCCGTAACCTTCGGGCATCCTCGTGCCGTCAACCACTGCTAATTCTTTTGTCTTTTAGGGGCAGTTTCCCACCCCGAGGACAAGAGAGGCCCCGATTCTCTGTCCGCTCCCCTGCCCTCTTTGACGAGGTCGTCGGCAGAACGGTGGCGACTTCTCGTGCCAGAAGTCTTCTCCCGTCACTGCTTCTGATTTTCTATTCGAACTTTAAGCAGTGGCAAGGATTGAACGTGGTACCCGGGATGTTTTGCTAGTCCTAGGCCGATAAGAGGTTCAAAACTATAATTCTTACAATTAATTGTTGATGATTAAGTTCTCCTCCAGCGGTGACAAAATTGTTGGAAAACTACACTACCCGACACAAAGGTGATGCACCGAGAAGCAGAGGAGGAAATCAAATGAAACTTCACCGGTTTAAAGGGTACGTGATGTTATTTCAGTGATTGCAATATGGAGACAAATTTGCAAAGTACACGACAGTATGAGCCCACTCGTCAGTGGGATGCTGCAACGCCTCTGGCTGGACTCTGGCACTTTTTCGGTCGGAAGGGCGTCAGAAAGCCATTGTATCCTCTCCCGAGGCAAGCTGGCCCACAACTGTTGTAACCTTTCCCCGACACCCCAGATGCTGGCACCGAGAATTAGCTGACGTGCCGGGGTCCTACCAACGTTCTTTTGCAGTCGTCAGTCTTTCTACCTCAAATTAAGGCTTCTCTTGGCCAGGAATGCTCTTTTTGCCAGCCACAGTCTGCTTTGATGTGCTCCTTACTCCATCAGTCATTGGTTATTTTGTGTCTAGGTAGTAAAATTCCTTAACTTTGTCTATTTTGTGACCATCAATCCTGATGTTAAGTTCCAATCTCTGTCTTCCTCTACAGTTTCTGCTCTCTACAACTGCCTCTAGTACCACGGAAGTTATTGCCTGACGTCTTAACAGATGTTCTATCATCCTGTCCCTTCTACTCGTCAGTGTTTTCCACATACTCCTTTCCTCTCCACTTCTGCGGAGAACCTCCTCGTTCCTTACCTTATCGGTCCACCTAATTTTGGCATTCTTCTGTAGCACGACACGTCAAATGCTTCGATTCTCTTCTGGTCCGGATTTCCCACAGTCCGTGTTTCACTACCTTACAATGCGTGCTCCAAACGTACATTCTCAGAAATTTCTACCTCAAATTAAGGCTTCTCTTGGCCAGGAATGCTCTTTTTGCCAGCGACAGTCTGCTTTGATGTGCTCCTTACTCCATCAGTCATTGGTTATTTTGTGTCTAGGTAGTAAAATTCCTTAACTTTGTCTATTTTGTGACCATCAATCCTGATGTTAAGTTCCTCACTGTTCTCATTTCTGCTACTTCTCATTACTTTTGTCTTTCTTCAATTTGCACTCAATCCATATACTGTAGTCATTAGATGCTTCATTCCACACAGCAGATCGTGTAATTCTTCTTAACTTTCACTCGGGATAATAACATCGTCAGCAAATCGTAACGTCAATGTCCTTTCTCCAAGAATTGTAATTCCACTCTGAAAACTTTCTTTTATTTCCATCAATGTTTCTTCGATGTAAGGTAGAACATTAGGGATGAAGGACTACATCTCTATCTTACACCATTTTTAATCGGAACACTTCCTTCTCAGTCTCCCACTCTTATTGTTCCTGCTCAGCTCTTGTACACGTCGTATATTACCCGTCTCTCCCTAAAGCTTACCCCTCTTTTCTCAGAATTAGAACATATCGCACTGTCTCGACATTGTCAGACACCTTTTCCAGGACGACACATCCTACAAACATGTCCCAATTTTTCTTTAGCCTTGCTTCCGATATCAATCACAAAGGCAGATTTGCCTCTCTATAGCCTCTGCCTTTCCTAAAGCCAAAATGATCACCATCTAACACATCCTCAGTTTTCTTTTCCCTTCTTCTGTGTGTTCTCATCAGCATCTCAGATGCACGATCTGTTAAGTCGACTGTACAATAATACTACAGGCGACAAATATTAGGATCTCGCTGGCCACGGAAGTACCTCAGTGTCATGGAGACAGCTCGTAGAGAAACGTACTGTGTGTGGATGAGTGCTGCCCAGGTGAAGAATAGCACAGTCGCGTAAGAGGTAACACGTGAGGAAACGGGATGTCCATAACCTACCGTCGTGTCATCGGAGTTCCCTCGATGGTGCCATTCGTCACCAGATCACACTTTCCTATCCGGCACTACTCCAGACAAAGCCGTTTTTGTTGCGGTATTAATGGCAGTGGCAATTCCCTAGTGTGGCTGCCGGTAGTCTCTGACCGGTGGTGCAGTACGACAGAATTTTATGGGCAGTTCGTTACTCATTCTCGGGTGGCAGGCATACATGCCAGTGGGCTACACTGTGTCTTGTGTACGATAATGCAATCACGCATCGTGACAGTCAGACTAGTTATCCAAATAGAGACCCGCGACGAGGCCCCTTTCAAATTCTTTCCGGTGCCGAGACTGCCGTCCCGTACGAATATGCGGTGTCTCTGTGTCCTTCACAGTGACCACGTGATGTCTGACACGTCCCTCGTATACCCTACGAGGCCTGCTAATGACATTAATTACAGTCGACACTAACACACTCTGGTAGCTGTTGTACCTGCCCCGGTGAACTGAACTCTAATCTTTTATATACCTGCCAATGGTGTGTAAATTTTGAAGCTACACGGAACCCCCTACAACGCCTTCTGAGCACTTCACAATTTTTGCCGACAGTGGATACTTGCGACTCTCCAGAAAATAGAGAATACTGAAAATGAACTGTTAAACAAAATTAAAAGCAAAATGTAAAGAATCAAATTTTTTCACAGAAATATATCCGACACAGAAAAGCAGAAGATATGATGGACAAAATCACAAAAATACACAAAGGCTAAAAGATAAGAGAAACTCAAACAGAAATATATGGGAACAAATGGGAAAAGGTGATGATCAAACTAAAATAGATTTTTCATTTAAAAAAAATTGTTTATGCCAAGCTCATAGTTCAGTCTATCATATTTTCTTGTTGCCATTATTTCTGAGACAGAGATGGCAAATCTGCCAGTAATTTTCATACACTAGTGTCAGAAGCCATCTGATAACTGTGGTATTGTCCGAAGAACACAGTGCCACACCCCAGTCTGTAACACGCACCAATACCGTAGACATTAGTGGTGTCTCACTGCATTCTGCAGAAACGAGTAGAAGAGGCTAAAGGAGACACGTCCTCTGCCCGAGCACTGCAGTAACCTCACACAGAGGTAAATACAGAGCTGAGCGCGCAAGTACTCTGCCCCAGTTAGTGACCGGAGGACTAAACAGTTATTCGAGTGTCAGGTGGAAATGTACATTTGTAAATGTTGGACACTGTTCTTCACGAGAACAGTTTGTTAATTAGTGCATCGAGTAATGCTTTAATAGTCAGTGACAGCTCAAGCACACCTGTGGCAAAGAATTGTAGCAAACTGAGTAAATCTTTTTATCCATTCACGTAATAAAGTGAACTAATATTGGCTAAAGTTCAAGTGAGCCGTCGCCCAGAGCAATCAAAGAACCCACAATTATGGCCAGATAAATGTAGTGTTGTCTGGTCATAACAATAACCACATTCAGATTGACGAGCCTATCAAACCGTAGGCCACTGAGACTCCGTAGAGTGTGGCAGAGCCGTTCTCTGCACAAAATCCTTTCTCTAGAAGTGCTCATCCAGCAAAGTGTACACACGAGCTTCCACAGGCGAGAGGAACTAACAGACGTGAAGCTAAGAAGTTGGGTCACGATTCGTCTTTGTACAGACCAGTCAGTAAGTGCATTATCTGCAAAAGACAACATTCCAACTTCGAATTCCGGTCCAGTATACCGTTTTCATCTGCCACTCAATTTTGTCAATCAAGTTGTTCTTCCATTTCTAGCTAATTGTTATGTTATGTGAATCCTGATTTTCCTTTCTGAAGTCTTCCTGTACAATTTCCATTCCTAGATCACCCGGTCTCCGATATCCTCCTCATCGTCGTGGTGTCCCGTCAGAATAACCGTCTGTCGCAGTTCTCGACCCTACAGTAGTTCTGTGGCATGGCTACCGTGGAGTGCCGGAGGAAAAATGTCTGCGAGTCGAGCAATTCGAACTACTGAAACCCCGCGCATACTGCAGCAGTGCCGAGAACTAGGAGAGTAGACCGTCACGGGGAGATGTCGACAGTCGCGCCCAAATGTCAATCTCCACACTCGGCTAGCACCGGCGTACGCCGGTCGAGACTGTGTTCCAGTTCCACGGCCCGGTCAAAGAGCCGGTCAGAAAGACGTAGTACTCCACGCACCGAGGGCTTAAGCTCACGCTGGGGCAGCAGAAGGCAGTGACATTGCCAGTGAAGTTCACCAGAGCCACTGCTGCCACCCTTTCTGCCACTGCCGCTCTTCAGCTGAGACGTCGTGCCTCTGGGGGCTGGACTCTGCCAGCTCAGAGTGTCGTAACTGCACTGTTGTTTCAGTGACTGTAGCTAGTAATGTCAAGTTTTTCTTATTCGTGCTCAGCAGACTTAGTTTTCACAACGAGTGGGCACCGTAGTGGCTTCTCAGAACTTAACTTTCATTTTACCACTCATACCATCCAGCAAGGGACTCGATTGTTCATTTTCCAGTTACTGACATTTTGTACAACTGCATATTTTACTGCAGTGTTCGATGAGAGCTCTTCATGTCACAGTAAATTTTCTGAAGAAGTATTTAATTTCTACAATGTTAACTGGTTAGTTTTGGAAGGTACATCGAGAAGCATTTTTTTAAATATATATTTTTTTTATTTGTTGTCGTTAATATTTACTGAAAGGGTCAGAACTGTGCACATTGACGTAATAGTGTCGATAAACGTTACATTTTTCCAGTTTAGATTGCACATATCAGTTATGTTGGACATAATAAGTAGAGTTGGCAAAAGGTGCCTCCTGACGGTCGCAGTGGGTTCGGTGCACCTGTTTTGTGTACCTACCTCGACCAGCCACGTCACACGATTTTGTATACGCCTCAGTGGCAGTGACCGGTGTTGTCGCAGCTACATAGGGGACTACTATTTCCATCTGAAGCCGTTTACGCTTTGCATTTGAAAACTGTCAAAGGCGCTGCCTGCTGTCCGGGATCTCCTTTGGTGGCCCTACTAAAGTCTGTCCCAGTGAGGCCTCTTCGTACCTGTGTAACCACTGCGACCTGCACTCGTTTCCAACTGCTTACTGTATTTGGCTTCCACTTGCGCCATAAATTTCTTTTCTCCCTAATTCAATTCTGCAATCCTTGAATGTTGAACGCATTTTATTGTTAAGCTTTAAAGTCATGTAATATGGAGTATTTTCAAATAATATTAGTCTGTGGCAAGGTAACATTTAATCTTGTTTCATAAGCATGTTTAAATGAATTTCCCTCGGAAAGATGTGGGTAGCTGTAGATGTCCTGTAGCTTTAACCACCTGAGGCGGCTTCCTTTTTCAACTCCCCAAAAAATTATGCCATATCTTACAACTGATATAAAATATATGTTGTGCACTATTTTCCTAATAGCTTAGTCAGTTACTTTATTTTGAACCCTTATTGCATAAACAAAATTATTTATTCGCTTCAGTAAGGAATCACATGATCAGCCCATGCACGTGTTTGTTTATGGTAACTCCCAGAAATTTAACAGAATGTGCAGTCATCAGTACTCTGCCTTCATAACTTTACTGTGTTACATATTCAACAGTTTGTTTGGTCCTGGCATGCACAATTTGTGTTTTTGTTATGTTTAGTTTCAAGTGTTACTTTTTATCCAGTTTTCTAGTTCTTGAAGAGTCTGTTTCGTTTTCTGTGCTGATTCTTCAGTGTGTTTTCAGCAGACTACTGCTGTTGAGTCATCTGCACACAGAATCGTATCTGATGTTACCTTACCTGGCATGTTATCTGCATAATATAGAAATAGTAATGGGCCTAATGCGGACATCTGGGGTACACCTGCTTGTATTTTCTTCCAACTAGAGCAGGCTTTCTCACCCTTATGTTGTATATCTGCCCTCTGTCTTCTATTTTTGAGGTAAGATGTGAACCAATTTAAAGATTTTTCATGGAAGCTGTAAGAACCTAATTGGTAAGCAGTTGCTTATGGTTTACCATATAAAATGCCTTTCTGGGGTCACAGAAGATGCTGGATATGCTCTCCTTGTTATCAAGGCATTTGCTTATTTTAGTGATTAGTTCATTAACAGCATACAGTGCTTTGGCTCTTCCTAAATCTATACTGACTATTAAGAATAATGTTATGTTTTTTGTTATATTTTTCTAGTTGGTTACACACTACTCACTCAAATATTTTAGAAATAATTGGTAGTATTGATACTGGGCAAAAATTTCTTATCTCCTCTTGTCTGCCCTTTCTGGGGATAGTTCAAACTTCTGCATACTTCAGCCTGTCTGGAAAGCAGCCCTCATCAAACGATTGGTTTGTTATGTAACAGAGTTGAGGTGCAACATTATCACATCATGCCTATGTTATTTTTGTTGCAACTTCATGTGAGTCCCCAAATTTTTTTAGGGGTTTTATAATGTTACCCACTTCATAGCTGGACACCTGAGTAAATTTGAATTCTACTGATCTGTGCCTCATTATATTGGGGACTTATGTGTGGGGGAGGGAGATTATCAATCTTGTTAGAATTTGTTCAATACTTGTTGAATTTTTCACAAATATATCTAGAGTTTGTAATCATTTCCCCATCTATTTCTAATTTATGATTAAAACTTGTTTTTTCAGCAACTATTTTAGTCTTGACAATTTGCCATACAGCTTTTGATTTATTTGCGGCATCTGATATGTATTTATTGTTTGCCATTGGTTTTGCCTTTTTAACTACTCTGCCAAATATACTTTTGTATTTGTGTACATAGCTGACAAACTCTGCATCATTGTTGTTGTTTGCTTCCATGTGCTGTTTACTCTTTCTAATAGTAGAGATCCTGATGCCTTCAGTTATCCATGAGCTTTTTTTAATGGTTTTTGTTATGTGCTGTTATAAAGGGGAAGCATTCATTGAAAACATTCATGAATTCTAATACAAAGCATTGTAATTTGTGTTTACTGAGTATCATTTGCTCAACAATTGGGAAGTTCCATTTAGTCTTGAGACAAATGTATTCACATTGTGTTGATTGAAGTTCTTGACTCGTTTCACTGCTACAGTATTATCTAAATTGGGGAATGAGATAAAAAGGGCTGGATGGTCAGATATACCTAATTCTAAGACGAACTTTTCTGTAGCACTATAGCTGATACTGCTCACTACAGGCAGGAGAAAAATTGTCTCACCCTGGATAGCTGATGTCAGTAGGAACCAAAATTACTAATGTTGTTTATGTCAACAACGCACCATTTTTAAACTACGGGAACTCAGTGCCACGCACTTCCATTCGTTCTCACAACGTAGCTATACTTGAAACATTATAGATGTGCAACAATCTCACAAACAACTTCCCCACCACTGAAGTCAAATCTCACCAGCTGCGTATCCTGAGTCCAATTCCATAAATCTTTGGATCACCTTCCACTGCCTACAGTAAAGACATCAACACCCTATACTTTATAAATCTTTGCTTAAAATATTCACACAGTTGTCACAGGTAAAACTCCAGACCAACTGCTTACGAAGAGATAACAGGTCTGCCTACTGGCATGAAAAACAGATGTAACTGTGGAGCTCTGTGTTTGTGGCTGAAAAATCTCAAACTGTTGGAAGAAAGCACAGTTTTCAATTTTCTGTCTTCAGAAGGCAAATACCTGGATCAAACAATATGTAGGAAAATGAAATGGAATGATCACATAGGCTCAGTTGTAGGTAAAGCAGGTGACAGACTTTGGTTCATTTGTGGAATAGTGGGGAAATGCAATCAGTCTACGAGAGACACAAACCGGAGACAACTGATGGGGTATACTGAATGTATGTATACAGAGGAGAGTAGCACAAATGATCACAGGTTTGTTTGGACTGTGGGAGAGCATCATGGAGATGCTGAAAAACCTGAGACCAATGCCATAACCCAGCAAAAACCTACTTACAAAGTTTCAGGAACCTGTACCAAGTAGAGAAGTTACAGATATTTTGCAGCCCCCTGCATACTGCACTTGCAGGGATCCCAAAGCCAACAAAATAATTGCAGCATGTAAGCTGTCATTTTTCCTACACACTGTACAGGAATGGAATGGAAAGAAATCCTAATGTATGATGTGCACTTCAGAGTGCTTTGTAAGATACAAATGTACATGTATACAAGGGATCCACAGTTGTGAAAAGAGAGGCTCGTCAAAATTACTTATTAAACATCTATGATGTGTGTACAGGGTGATTCACAAAGTCATGCAAGTATTTTAATATGTTATTCTAAAAGTAAATCTAAAGAAAAAAGTTCAGATAAACATATATGCACAAATGTATAGTTGTGGAGTTACGGCTAATAAAAGATTTTGCCTGAAATTTAGCAACTTCGCTAATATAAAGCCGTCGTAAAACTACGAAGTTAAGTAAAGCACGATTTCCAATTATTTTGTTGTTATTGGTCTGGTGAACATCCTGCCAACTCAACTCTACAATTTCACGAAGAGGTGTTCGAGTGTTCAACTTAATCACAGCCCACACCATTAAGGATCCTCCTCGATATCTGTTTCTTTCCATAATGTTTGGATCCGGAATTCGTGTTCCACCTTCCCTCCAGGTGTGAATGCTTTGAGAATTGCTCTCCAGAACATCCAGAGAAACAAAGATTATTGTACGAGGAAATCTGTTTACTTTCCATTAAGAATGTGGAAATGTTTATGTCATTGTTGGCAACCTTTAGTGAGTTGTTTCCATCGTTTCCCAACCTCAAAACGAGTTAGTTTACTGTATTGTTCAGTGAAAGAACACAATAACAACAGTGTATTTAAGTGAAAGCACATAGTAACTGTTGTGGTTTGTAGATTATTTATGAAATAGGGGTGCCTCTCAAATTTACGACAGAGGAATACGCCAATACGGTGCTTATTTATGGAAAAGGTCATGGTAATGCTACACCTGCAGTTAACAAATATCACATATGTTATCCGGCTGTTAAAAACAAATTGGGGAAGTAGTTAATAAATTAAAAATGTTATGAAATTACGTCTTTGCTTCTCTGGATGTTCTCGAAAACTACTGCAGATCCATGTCTGGGACACTTTTTATTAAGTTCACCAGATCAATAACAATAAAATGAATGGAAATCATGCTTTACTTTAACTTCATACAGTTTTGAAGTGGCTGCATATCAGCGAAATTGTTAAATTTCAGGCAAAATCTTTTATTAGCCATAACTCCATCACTAAACATTTGTGGACCTATGTTTACTTTTTTCTTTAGTTTTACTTGCATTAGTTTTACTTATGTTAGTTTTACTTATATTAAAATATTTGGATATCTTTGTGAATCAACCTGTATGCAGACTGAAGTGATGAATGAAAATTTGTACCAAGGCTGGAATTTGAACCCAGCCCCCTGCTTACTAGGCAATGTGCTAACCACTTTGGCAGCCCGGCTGAGTGGCTTTGCACAGTTGCAGACTACCTAGCAGGCCTCCCTCCTCAATCCACATCATGCAAGGCCACTGTGCCAGGGCAGCATACCGGTCAGCACATCTGCCTTGGGACCGGGAGACCTGGGTTCAAATCCCACCCTTGGTACAATTTTCATTTGTCGCTCCGGTCTGCATACGCACCCCGTAGGTCTTTGAGACTCGAAAAAGTCTGATTACTTATTAAACATTAAGCAGCAGTGAAATGACTGTTGATATTGTTTTTGGTGGAAATTAAATGTAATTGTAAACGTGAAGATCAGTATATCACTGAAAATAGTCACTTTTTTGAAAATACAATGCAAGTGGATCGAAAAATATCTACTTATCACGCCAGTAGGAAAAAACACGTGTAACGGTTATGGAAGTGTGTAAGCTTTAAGAGCCAGTGGCTATCTCGTCGGGCAGAAAAGTTGAAGGGGAACAGGTTTGACACGAGGCAAATATATTTATTCAGATGCAGACTCTTCATGAAAACGCACCACCCTTCTCAGCTTAAACTTGACCGGACATAATTACCCCACCAGCCTAGTTCAAACACCGAGTTCCCAAGCTGTAACATCTGATCCTGGTATTTCTGATCCTTCTGACAAACAACTAAGGAGTATACCTCTTTTCACTCGGTACAATCCTGATCTCAAATATGTAACTTGTCCACTTCGACAACAGCTAAAACCGTGCCACGAAATGTGGTCCGTTCTGCCTGACACTTTACCCACCACACACAGAATAACTTTCCGCCCCTCCTCAATATCTCTGTCAGGCCCCCAGCACCCTCTGCGCCCATCTGCCTACGCTACAGTTCGTACACTCGTGACCGCCCTCGTCGAGGATTTGCCCTACGCACCCACCAGCCACCACCGGCAGCTCTGTAACTGGAAAAATGTGTACTATTAAAGGGAGAGCCACCTGTGAAATAACATTCTTGCGTAAACACCGGTAGGCCTTTTACATTGGTGCGACTACCACTGAGCTACGAGTTAGAGCGGACAGACACGGACAGAGGGTGTACACTGGCCACATACAATATCCTGCCGCAGAGCGTGCCGTACAACACGACAGTCGCGACCTCGGTGACTGTTTTGCCACACGTGCCATCTGGATTCTCCCCCCTGACACCAGTTTCTCAGAACTCTGCAAGTGTGGACTGGTATTACATGTCCTCAGTTCTCACCACCCGTCTGGAATAAATATATGTTAGTTTTTTCAGCTTCAGTATTTCTTTTCAGTTACAGTCCCCAACAGTCAGTCTTTGCTTCTCATCCTGACCAGTAACAACTTTACTTTAAATCTCCAAATTAAAAAATTGGAAGAAATGTTGCCGAGAAGCCCCGGTCGAGGGAGACCTTTCCAGTCCTTTTCCTTCATCCTTCTTTCTTCCCTTTCAACCCTTCCACCAGAAAAATGAAGATAAATTGTAGCATCAGATGACTATTGAAGAATGGGCACACTGCTCATTCTTCAACGAATTTCCGTACTCCACGTTTTGTATGCTGTAAGGAAATGCACTACACTCTGCCCATCTTTCAAAGCCTCCATTTGCACTTCTAACTGCAGTGAACAGCTAACACGTCAAGAACTCGCACTGTCGTCACACGGCGTGTTCCCGCACCCGTCTAACAGTGATTTTGGAGTCTCGAAACACTCGTAGCGACTGAGCCGTCTTCTGTAGGCGATGACACTACGGTCCCTTCAGTGGTTATCATTTTATAGCCTCTGGCTTGTTTCTCGTTATTTATAAATCTGTAAGACAAATAACAATGTACAAGACGGTCCAGTCACATTAATGTGGCCACCACCACTGTTCAGTGTCAACATGCAACAATCGCTCACAGATGGAAATGGCAGTACGAGCAGTGGAAGGAATATAAAGCGTGTCGGGGGGTGTGGCCATTGCCACAGTGTGGAAACAGTGTGATTTATCTGACGTCCGAAAGGTCATTTCGAGCCGAGGGTGGGATTGTTCCGAAACAGATAAGTTTGTAAACTGTTTACTTGCTGCCGCTGTTTAAAGTATACCGTGTGTGGCAAAATGGTGCTGATCAAGACTAGTGTCGTGGCAACTGTGACGTACCTCGGGTCACATACGACAGAGGTGAACGACAGCTGTCGCGACGTGTTCGGGCGAATAGACGTGCAACTGTCGAGGAACTGTCCACCCGGACGAATGGAGGAGCTACAGATAGCGTCTCCTCGAAGACCGTTCTGCGAACGTTGCCACGTACGGGCCTCCTCGGTACAGCGACGGAGGTCGGAATTTGCACGGCAGTAGCGCAATGCCTTTTCGGACGAATCACGTTTTTTGCTCTGTAGGACAGATGGCCGTCGGCACATCTGGTGTGAAATGTCTGAAAGCAGAGTGTTACGGTCTGAGAAATGTTTTTGTGGTACTCCCTAGATAATCTCATCATTCTGGAAGAGAGGATGGATCTACACGAGTACGCATCTGTCCTCGAGGATCACGTCCACCCCTACGACCACTCTTTCCTAAGCTCAGTAGCATCTACTGGCAGGACAGTGCTACGTGTCGTACAGCTCACAGTGCACTTGCGCGGTTCGAAGAGCACCGGGACGAGTCACTGTACTCTCCTAGCTGACACACTCCCCAGATTCGACCCGATCGAGATTCTCCGGGCCGACCTCCGTCGGGGAGTCCGCACAGCCGATGGATGCACTGGATTCCGCGTGGATCCGCATCCCTGTCGGTACCTCACTGCCTCTCTTCCTGCACGTCTCGCAGTAGTCTGTACTGCAGAAGGTGGTTTGTCGGGCTTTTGACAGGTGCTGTTAGTGTACCCTGAAAGAAGCAGCACCCGACAGTACGAGCGTCCTGTATTCGACACCGAACTGTCGCTTTCGGTGCACCATCTGGCTTCGGTGAATCTGTCTGGTTAGGACTGTTATCTGACTGGTATGTGTGATTTGTTTACTTACCTCTCCATTCGCACAGAAACTAACTTCATCTGTAATCGACACGTCACAGGGAAACAACTACTTTCGTGCGATCTGAGGCTATCCCGGTGAATGTGCTGTACCCAAGGTTCTCGGGTGTCCAACCGAATCCGATTATCAGAATTCCACGATATTTCGGCAAATAACCATTCCGCCATCATCAGGTGGTGCCGATGGAATGATCTGTCTGTGCTGTGTCCGTGGGGGAGCTGCAGTTACGCCCGGTGGTGGGCGCAGCTCATCTCCGTCCGCCGTGGCGGAAGGATCTCGAGTCCGCTCGTGCCACAGATCTTTGATGGTCTTTAATAGTGGTTCCCATGCCTTGCTAAGTTCAAACCCGATGTCCCTGTCAATGAGGTTATCTGTTACTCCAATTTCTGTGGCCTCCTTGTAGATACCTTCCCAGTAGGCACTTGTGGCAGTCAGGATTTTTGTCTCTCCGAAATTCGCTGTGAGTCCGGTTTCGATTAGAGATGGGCAAAACTGTTCTTTTCAGAGATCGGATCAGAACTGTTCACTCCCTGAAATGAACTAGCTCTTTTTCATGACTCACCACTCATTCACAACAGAAAATAAATGGAAGGCACGTTGCCCTTTAAACTTGGTTTATTCCAGTACTATACCTGTATTTTGATCTTATTTGATCCTATTTTGAAGTAACACAGATAATGAATAAGAATTTTGTATTTTTTTATTGAAATTTCCATGCTATGACAAAGTTTTTGATTATTGACTTATTTTGCACTATCGTGGTTTTTTGGGTGATCGGAAAATGTTGTAACTTGAGATTTACATTAACCATCTATTTGGCTACAATGTATTAAAATTTCATTAACCTCGTACAAATACATCGCAAGCCATATATTTTTAAAGTGAACGTTTCCTTCCGAAGATGGCTAAAATTGCAAAATCCGTACTACAATAATAAAAAAATATATAAATTTGACTGTAAGACCAAAGTGTTCCATATAGCCTTCCGCAGAATAAAACAAGGAAAATATTGGTGTATCACATTTTGCTATACATTTATCGGTTTGCTCGTAATTAAAGCGTAAATTCGAGTGTCCATAATAAAAAATCCTATAGTAAGAGGAGCCGTCAGGAACCTAATCTGATCAGTTTAAACAAATAAAATAAAAACAAATGATGTATACATAACATAATTATGTAATATACATATCGGTATTACTACGAAGAACAATATCCAGTAGAGTCGAACTCCGATGCGGAAGTGCTGAGTCAAGCAGGTCGAGCCGCGAGCGGTATTACTGCGTGAGCTAAGACTGCAGAGACCAGAGTGACACCTGAGTTGCTTTGCTCAACGCTCTGGCTTGAGTCGAGAACGGTGGGGTGAGCGTTGAGCGGGCAAGTTCCGAGGGTGGGGCGAGCGGAGAACGGTCACCAGTCACCCGCTCCAAGACAAGTCGTCCCTTCTCTTGTGAGCAGGTTGTTGCAAGTAGTTCTTATGTTCTCCGCTAGGAGGCTCTCTGTCCTGTTGCTCGCATCAACTGCCCAGAGGGCAGGACGTGCGACTGAAACGATCGTCGACGGAGTGTGATGCTAAGTTGAGGGGCGCCAGACACTGCACACGGCAGAGGAAGACAGAAACACAAAATCCAATGGAGCACGGCACAATGCAGGCAGCCAAGGCAGAAGCAGGGCAGAGGCCGGCGCTGGCTGTGTTGTGTGGCGTGCAGTGTGCTTTGACCAGCAGAGCCCCGCTGATATGTTCCGTCTCTCTCTCTCTCTCTCTCTCTCTCTCTCTCTCTCTCTCTCTCTCTCTCTCTCTACTGTGGGAAACGTTTGGGGCTACCGTTCTTTTTTTTCTGAATCACTGATTGTTCACTCCTTTGAAACATTCAACTCTATGAATTAGTTCAGGAGTGGATCCCCCATCTCTAGTTTCGATGCAGTGTTCTCCTAGGGCCGAATGGCTGGGTCGGCGTAAGCGGGTGTGTCGTTCGTGTTCCTCGCATCAGACCTCGACCATGCGACCTGTTTGGCCGATTAGGATACGCCCCAGCCGAACGGGATTTTGTATATGCCCGCTTTCTTAAGGCCTACGTCGTCTTTTGCCATTCCTAGTACGTCACGAATCTTTGCCGGTGGTCGGAAGACTGTGTCAATCTCGTGTCGTCTTAACAGTCTCCCTATTTTTGACGACACGTTGCCAGCAAACAGCAGAAAGGCCAGAGCTTGCTTCTCTCCTTCGGGTTGTTCTTCATCTCAGTTCTTGCTGCACTTCTGTTGTCAGAAGGCCCTTCAGGTTTGGCGGTTGCCATACCCATTCTTGCGGAACACGGCCTCCAGGTGTTTGAGCTCTGTTGGCAAGTTCTGTTCATCAGAGATCGAGTGTGCTCTGTGTACCAAGGTGTCGAGCATTCCATTAAGCTGCGCGGGATGGTGGCAGCTGGAGTGGAGTCGTGTACGTACAGGGCAGTGTGTGTGTTTGCTTGCGGTACACATTGTGACCCATTGAGCCATCACACCTACGTTCCACTAGGACATCAAGAAAGGGTAGTTTCCCGTCTTTCTCAGTCTCCATGGTAAACCGAATGCTATTGTGCAGCGAATTCAGATGTTGTAGAAAAATATGTAGCTGTTCCTGTCCATGTGGCCAGATGACGAACATGTCGTCCACATAGTGAAAGAAGCACACACGTTTCAGTTGGACGGCTTCCGGTGCTTCCTCTTCGAAACTCTCCAGGAACAGGTTGACCACCACTGGGGAGAGCGGGCTCCCCATGGCTACTCCGTCGGTGCGCTGATAGTATTGACCATTGAGGACAAAGTACGTAGCTCTTAACACGTGCCTGAACAGGTGTGTCAGTTCAGGCCCAAATTGCTCACTGATTAAATGGAGAGAATTTTCCAGCGGGACACGTGTGAATAATGAGACGACATCGAAGCTGACCATGATGTCAGATTCTCTACTGTCAGCTCCTTTAAGCCGCCAATGAAGTCCGTCGAGTTGTGGATATGATGCGCACATTTCCCCACATAAGAACCAAGATGAAGAACAACCCGAAGAAGAGACGCAAGCTCTGGCCTTTCTGCCGTTTGCTGGCAACGTGTCGTCAAAAATAGGGAGACTTTTAAGACGACACGAGATTGACACAGTCTTCCGACCACCGGCAAAGATTTGTGACCTACTAGGAACGGCAAAAGATGACGTAGGCCTTAAGAAAGCGGGCGTATACATAATCCCGTGTGGCTGTGGCGAATCCTACATCGGCCAAACAGATCACACAGTCGAGGTCCGATGCGAGGAACACGAACGTCACACCCGCTTACGCCGACCCAGTCATTCGGCCCTAGCAGAACACTGCATCGAAACTGGACACACAGCGAATTTCGGAGAGACAAAAATCCTGACTGCCACAAGTGCCTACTGGGAAGGTATCTACAAGAAGGCCACAGAAATTCCAGTCACAGATAACCTCATCGACAGGGACATCGGGTTCGAACTTAGCAAGGCCTGGGAACCATTATTACACACCATCAAAGATCTGCGGCGCGAGCGGACGTGAGATCCTTCCGCCATGGCGGACGGAGATGAGCTGCACGCACCACCGGGCGTAACTGCAGCTACCACCACGACTCCCACCACGAGGTGCTCTGCTGGCCGTCCGCACCGGGGTACGACTCGGGACCCCGCAGACGTAAATACCACGAACACAGCGCAGACAGATCATTCCATCGGCACCACCTGACGATGGCGGAACGGTTATTCACCGAAATATTGTGGAACTCCGAGGATCGGATCCAGCTGGACACCCGAGCACCTCGGATACAACTACTTCCGTTCCACTTGTGTATCACTCATCCATTGATACGGATTGTCCTCGGTGATTTATTGAAACATTTGTGTATTGTAAGGATTCCATTAGTGTGTGGCCACACTACTCATTATTGGTGTACAACGATCCCAGTTTCGAGGATGAATGAGGAAGTGATGTGCTCGTGCTCTGGTGTCTTACTAAATGACGCCAGACTTGTGGTTAAAATTGCTTCGTAGCCATTTTCAATTGTGCAGTTTGTGATTTGTCTTAGACAGAGCCCGTTTCACAGAATTTACCGAGTAGTTTGATCAATTCACAGTGGGTGAGAGGTCATTTGGCTTAGTGGCTTCTGTCAAGATTCTCTACGATAATACAGGCGGTGTTCTCTACTGATATTAGTGCATTCTGATTGTTTTAACTCTGTCAGATTTCACATCACCTGTAAGGAAGGAACATGAGTCATACTCAAGAATAAAGGTACCCTCAAATGAAAGGCACAGTTGGTAATTCTTTGAAGGGATTACAGGGCAGTAGGATTGTCAGGAGTCAATTGTAATCTGCTTTGTTCACTCAATTCATCTACTAGTCCAAATTTACGAATTTTCTTACCCCACTTGTGTTTGATATTTATGTGACAACTCCCCCAATAAGCTGCAAATGTTTTGAAAGCTCTATCCTACTGTATGTTATTGTGGAACATGCACTGATCTGCTAGATGTGAGTGGTTGTCTTTTCCTTATTTACATATTTCTCCACTCAGGGTATTCCATTATTGTTATATGCACATCTTTTTTTAAATTTGAATGGTGTACATAACACGAGAGGAAGAATTTTGATTAGAAATTTCTTTCATCCAATATCCTAAAATGTGATTACAGGTCACGAGCATACGCATATGCCCATCCCCTCGGAGAAAATTGATCTTCACAAACTGAACTCGCATCTCGCCCTGACAAATAGACAGACACATCAATTCGGTGACAGTCTGAAGTCAGCCAAAATGTGTAACGGATAATGATCAGCAGAAAATGTAACCAGCACTATCTTTAGTCAAATCTCAAAACTATACACCATTCAGTCCAAAACTTGTAGTCTATCCCTGTAGAGCACAGCTCGGGTATGCTTCTCGCTACAGCAATAATAAACACGGTTTACGGAACGTAGTATTTTATAAATTGACACATGAGGTACAATAAATTATACATTGTGCATGGCACTGAACACATTGACCGAACAACAATAATATAGGTTACAGAATAGGTCCAGCATTTGCTGCAAATAAATAATACTGTTTCTTTGGCGGCTCAGAAAAAATGAACTGTACGGAAAAAATTGCACAGTACAGAAAAAAAGCACTGGTACCAAAAAAGAACTGGTACCAAAAAGCTCTGATTTCTGAAGACACCGAGATTATGAGTCACGGAAAACTCTAACGATAGTACCAATGTCCATTTCGTCACCAGACAACAGTGGCCGCTTCAGGACGTGGCGAACAGTTACCGACGAGTAGGGGCAGGACAGACAAGGGGGCATTTCAGTGCACCGTCCCCCCTCTCGTGAGAGGCCACAGGCCAGGACCGGGGATGGCACCAGAAAGTGACTTCCCCGTCGAGGTCGGCGACGGCCGCACAGAAGACGGCAAAGGTGGTGGTGGCGGCATCAGCTGCAGCGGGGTCGCACTGGCGACGGCAGTCCAAGAGTTGGGGCGGAGGCAGGATCCCCAGACGGCGATCTGCCAAGCAGCGGCCCCCCACTGACGGGCAAACCGGACCGTCTGAACAGGAAGGGCATGGGGGGAGGGGGGGGGGTTGGGTCTGCCCGTCGGGAATGCAGAACAGGCACGGGCACTGCCCCCAACAACTGTCAATGGCGGCAGGAACCCAGAACGGTCGGCGGGCAAAACTGTGAGCCCGGACAGGCGTACCCATCTGGAATCGTCACACACCTGGCAACGTTGGTGGACGTGGTCGGATGCAGCAGTTGAAGGAGGGTCCACATTAAGCAGCTCTGCCGTGCTCTTTCTCCCACTGAGAAATGGGGGAGGTGTGGGATGGTGAACATCACTAGGCTGACAAAAAGGTGCAAATTCTTAAGAAACAACTTTTTCTTCTTAATCTGGATGATTGCAGGTTCCCATGCTTCGCTAAGGATGTAACCGCTCTCACGATTTAGTTGTGGCTCCCTTACTCCAATCTCTATGGCTTCTTTGATGACACAGTCCCACTATTTGGAAGTCTGTGTCAGGACTTCGGTTTGGTCATAATCCACGCTGTGGAGTTCCGACAGGCAATGCTCCGCGATTTCTGACTTACTGGGCTGTTGCATTCTAGTGTGCCGTTGTTCTCAGCATCGGTCCTCAGTGGTACAAATGGTCTGACCTATGTATACGCTCCCGTATTGGAAAGGTATCTGATAAACCCCTGATTTACGTAGACCGAGGTTGAGGACAGAGATTGCCCTATATATACCTGGCGCCGGCCCACTGCCGGTCCGTACATCAGCACACCTGATGATTGGAACATGGTCGATTGCCGAAATATTGTGTCCTATGCATACTCATACCGGGCTGTTCACCCGAGATTTATTTCGGAGCTCAATCTGACACTAAATCTATCGCATTGGCAATGAAGAAACCAATAGCCTTAAATGCATCTAACCCGAACAGATCTGCAGTATGGGAATGATCTGCAACGAGGGAAGTGAGAGAGCGAACAACAGATTTGTAAGAGACGAGAGTGGACGACTGACCTAGGGTCAGAATCTGTTAGTTATTGTGGCTTACCAACTTCCGTGAAACCTGTGTGACTGGAGGGGAGCCCGAGTCCACACGAGATTTTGCATTTACTGAAGGTTTCAGTAGTTCTAAGTTCTACGGGACTGGTGACCTCAGATGTTAAGTCCCATAGTGCTCAGAGCCATTTTAACCCAGTTGTGTTTTTTTGCAGTTTATTAAACACACACAAGTCAAAAAACAATTTGTTTGGAGAGACAGTCACTGTAGAGATACTGTTCATGTCCGTCATCACCACTGTGTCCACCACATTTGAAGAGAAGTTACACGTCAATGCGATGTGGCCTTTCTTTTAACACTCGCTGCAAACGGCCCAACACCCGGGGCACGTAGCACACTCGTGTCAGATGAAGCAGTAAAGGCCAGACAGAAGAGGGGCACGCGGCCGCCGTCGTGAAGTGGCCCGTCACCGTAGTGGCCGTCACTGACGCTGCCCCGTGCGACACCAACACCGACTGAAAGGAAGGCCTCTGCGCTTGCTCGTGACGTCATGTCAGCTAGGCACGGCCAATGCCAGGTCTGTTGTAGGCAGAAACGCCTGGGCGTGCTTGTCACTATAAATCTCTTATTTTTGGACAAAATGTTTGGTGTTGTTTTGGATTCTACAGTTTTATTTAGATGAAACATTTTCTTACTATCGTAAAGCTACAAATGAAGATCAAAGTTCTGTGTTACTGAATCCTGTCGAAACAAACGTAGATCAATATGAGAAGACGCTTTGCCCCATTGCAAGCTTCGGAAATTTTACATTCAAGTAACTATATTTACTTGATCCATTTTGTTATCGAATCTTACCCCAACCCCCTTACAATGAACTCGTTTCTTTTATTTATTTTCATTTGACATAGTCACTGGAAATGTAAACTAATTTACATGTGTAAATGTCCAACTGTTACCAGTCATTAGATTACAGTTGTTTTCAACAAAAGGAATTCTAAACAGGTAACAAAATACCTTCGTACATCAAAACACTGCTGAGCTTAAACTTTTTTAAACATGCACATTAGAAAAGATAAATATCCCCCTCTTGAAACTAAAAGGAGAAACTTTATAAGATAAAAAAAATTTATTTGGTGAAACAAGTATCTCTCTTTTGCCTCTTCGTCTGTCCCCCACCCCCTCCCCCAACGTGTACAATCGCAAGATATTTCATCGACATTCAGTGCTTCTCACCCCACAGTCAACCGAGATACCTAAAAAGAACACCAATATGCTCACCGTTCCCTGTAAAAGCAACCCAGTACAAACTTAACTTCCTCAGATTTACAAATAAGGTAAAGAAGCACGAATTCTGTTGCTGCTGGACCGTGAAGTTGTTTTTGTATGTCAATCCTTAAAACAGGTGGAAATTTGAAGTTCAGGAGTACACTATTTGTTAAGAAGTGTAATGAAATGCACAGTTAATTGATTGCAGAAATCTCCCAGAACAATGTGTGTCGGTCAACTACCGCCAATAGTTTCACATTTTCCTGTGTCAGGGAGGGAGACACCACCATTATGAGTATGCCTGCAACAGACCTGGCGATTGCCGTGCCTGGCTGACGTGACGTCACGAACAAGCGCCGAGGCGTTCCTTTGAGTCAGTGTTGGTTACACTCGGTCGAAGACTATACAGCTGCGACAGTTTCCCTGCTGTCTTGAACACCTGCAGCGTGCCTAACAGGAATCAACTGAGCAACTTCCGATACCCGACAGGTACTAGTGACAAATTTATGACAACAACTCAACCCGTGTAATTCTACAGTCCAGGCATTGTAAGATCGCTTTGAGCGTTTCTGATGACGGTCACAACTTTACGTGCTCTGTCACAGTAATGCGTCGAGAGAAGCTCGCATATTCTGTCAAAAGAGAAGTTGGCCAGTTCTCGCAAAGGCACAAGTTGGCACGACGACTGATACATGCACAGCAAAAGTCTGGAAAGAAAGCCTTACACAGGTTTGCACATCCCACACGAAAAACCTGGAAATGTTCGTGCAACCGTGT
Organism: Schistocerca gregaria; assembly: GCF_023897955.1. Taxonomy (NCBI): domain Eukaryota; kingdom Metazoa; phylum Arthropoda; class Insecta; order Orthoptera; family Acrididae; genus Schistocerca; species Schistocerca gregaria. The sequence continues at coordinate 91,938,975 of NC_064929.1, read as the reverse complement.
CTCATAGAAGTCCCAATCTTTGGCCGATTCGTCATATGCTTTAAAGGATGATGGCTGCCACGAACACGCAGATGCCACTCGACTGACAGCAGTCGCGAGAGGCTGCTGCTGTACCGTGAAAGCTCACTGCTGGGCAACGAGATGTCGGAGTATTTCTTCCGTCGAGATGTTTGTCGGGTGGCTTATAACTGACACTAACCCATGGAGAAAAATTACTCTCACTCGTCACCAAGTTTGCTATAGCAAGAAGAAACACGATTGATAGAAAACGGACTTTATACAACAATACGTGAGATACAATGAAGTACAGGTTGTGTGTAGCACTGAACACATTGACTGCACAACAGTAATAAGGGTTACAGAATAGGCCGGGCACTCGTTTGCAACTGCTTAAATAATGGTGTTTCTTTGGTGACTCACCAGAGCGCACCAAAGGGTCTACACAATTGGCCTCTATAAGTGGGTCTATGAGCTGTACAGATGAGTGATCTCTGAAATCGCGTGCATCGAGAGTATTTTATTTATTTATTTATCTCTTGTTCCAGTGATCCATGTTGTGGCACTACCACAGGATATGGAACATGTCAATTTTACAAGCTTTTGGCCAGAATTTATAGTAATACATAAAACAAAACAAAAACAGTAAACAGTAACTTAGGTCTCACTACAAAAAATACATTTTAGATATAGATGGAGATTACAAAATAATAAGTGTTACAGAGAAATAAATATTGCAAAATATATGTTTACAATCAAAATATTCGGTATTACATATACAAATTTGGGCATACATTTGCAATTTACAATACAAGAGATGTTAAACACTGTTGTTCAGGAACTCTTCTAATGTATAAAGTGATCCTTACAATAGGATCTGCCTTAAGGTTTTTTTAAACAAGAGATCATCATCTACTAAACACTTAATTCTTGAAGGGAGGGCATTAAAAATCTTACAGCCACTGAAATGGACTCCTTTCTGCACCATACTTAGATTTGGCTGTTCATAGTGAACATCATGTTTCCTTCTAGTATTGTGACTGTGATATGCACTATTCAGCTTAAAGATGGATTTTTCTTTTCTTATGAAGTACATCAATGGGAATATATATTGCACAGTGGACGTAAGTATTTCAAGCTTCTTAAAAAGAAGCCTGCATGTTGCTCTGGGATGGACTCCACACATGATCCTTACGGCTCTTTTTTGTACACACAGTACTTTTTTTTTGCCAGTGGCTGATTTCCCCAAAATATAATTCCAAATGCCATAATTGCATGAAAGTAAACCATAATACACTGACTTCATGGCTTCCATATTTCTATAAGAAACAAAGCGCAATGTGTATGTTGCTGAACTTAGTCTTTTGCGCAGATCCACGATGGGGTTTGACCAATTCAGTTTGCTATCAATATGCATGCCTAGGTATTTTGAGGAATCTACCCTGGTTATTGTCTGCTCACCTACCTTTACAAATATTTCCTCATCTTTGGATGTTTTGTGGAACTGAATGTAGTTTGTTTTACAATCATTTAAAATAAGACCACTAATGTTGAACCAGTTCACCGTTTCATTTAAAACCTTATTTGCCGTTACCTCAAGCTTATCTACTGAATTATCAATTAGTAGTGTAGTGTCATCCGCAAAAATGGTGAATCTACAATGTTCCTTAGAGAGAGGAAGATCATTTATAAATATAATAAAAAGAAGGGGGCCCAGAACTGATTCAGTTTGTCTTAGAAATACATTTAGATTTCCAGCAGGTGCCCTGTAAACAGCCAGAACAATAACAGTTGCTCTGTCTGCTGTTAACTCAATGTCACACACCTCAAAATGTTGTTCATCACAGTATTTGCTTAAATCTAGGGGTCTATACACTATATTATTTTTTATAAATATTGCAACACCACCTTTTTCCATAACAGATCTACAGTAATGAGTAGCTAGACTAAAGTTCTCAATCTGTATCATGTGAATCCCACTCATAACGTGATGTTCCGAGAAACACAGTATATCAGGCTCACTTTCACACTCGTCTTTTAAATTTATTAACAACTGGTCTATTTTATTCTTGAGGCTACATATATTTTGATGGAATAAAGACAAAGTTTGATTTTTTCTCATCTCTGAATTTGCGTGCTGTTTGCTAGGAGTGGCTTTTTTCAGTACATTAGTTGATAGTATTGCTCGGGGTGTGGAAAACTCATATTCAACACACGAGAGAGACGCTTCACGCAACTCTGAATCCTCATCTCTCGTGTTACTCACCATAAAAAACGCAGAGTTTGTTTTCTGTTGCGTGTAGGACGGGCAATAGTTACCGCTGAATATGTTGTTTTAGCTGTTGGTTCCGCCACTGACGATTCTGCTGCTTTTGAGGATGCTTCTTTTCCTTTTGCTGAGACTGGTCCCATACAGGTACATGGAATTTTTCTGTTTGCTCTCACTCTGTTCGCAATGATTTCATTTATCATTTTACATACAAAGTTTTTTCCTTCATAATTTAGATGCATTCCGTGTTTGATATGCTGGCATCTGTCCAATTTGCCTATATCAAGGACGCTACATTTTCCAAACAAAGAACACATCTGCTTTATTTTAATGTTAGTTTTACGAATTTCTTTATTTACACACGAGTGATACATTAGATCATATCTGTGTGGTAATGTTGCAACTATCGTATTTTTTTGTTTAGGCAGGTCACTCCTGTTATTGGGTACGCTACTTCTAGTTTCCTATTTTGACACTTTTAAAACCCATACAGCATCACATAACTAGATTAGAAAAAGGGAAGGTGAATGAGTAAAACTGAATGGGCCCTAATAAAGACCAGTCACCAGTGAAATAGGTCCTAAAGACAAATGAGTTTAACTATTTCTAATCCCTGACAAGACGTTAAACCCTATCTTCCTTCCAATACCTCAGACACTGGTGGACTGTTCAATAGATAAAGAGCCCAAATGCATTCATATCAGAAACAGCCAGGAGAATAACGAAACAAGCTTACCACTGGTTCACAACAAATATCTTATCCATTACTCAGTATCTACATCAACATCTATACTCTGCAAATCACTGTGAAGTAAATGCATGGCAGAGGATACATCCCATTGTATCAGTTATCAGGATTTCAACCTGTTCCATTTACGTGTGGAGCATGGGCAGAATGATTGATTGAATTCCTCTATGCATGCAGTAATTATTCCCATCTTATCCTCATGATCGCTATGTGAGCAATTCGTAGGGGAGAGAGGGGCAGTTGTAGTATATCCCTAGTCATAATTCAAAGTTGGTTCTTGACATTTTGTTAATCGATTTTCCTGGGATAGTTTACATCTATCTTTAAGAATCTCACAGTTCAGTTCCTTCAGTATCTATGTGACACTCTACCACGGATCAAACAAACCTGTGACCATTCATGACGCTCTTCTGCGTATGCGTTCAATATTCTTTCTTAGTCCCATTTCATACAGAACAATATTCTACAACCTTACTAAAAAATTAATCTCGCAAAAAAAATTTCATATTTTGTGTGTGTGTGTGTGTGTGTGTGTGTGTGTGTGTGTGTGTGTGTGTGTGTGAGAGAGAGAGAGAGAGAGAGAGAGAGAGAGAGAGAGAGAGAGGAGCATTGATTTACCTTTGATGCAGCAGTTTTTTTTTTATATCAAAGAGTTAGACTTGCACTGGTTCACTGCTAGTAATTTGTCTTTGATTTGTTCATCAAGCTTTCCAAAAATGATGTTGTTCTGGTATTTTTGCATCTATGCTAATGTATGTATAGAAGAAAACTGCAACAAGCCATGTCATATTAGTAATGAATGAAACTATTGAAAGTGAACTGCCTAGTACCCCACGATCTACAGAGAGACAAATCAATAATGCTGGGTCTGGCTTAAGAAAGGACATCCAAATGAGGTTGCAATTTTGGGACACACCACACACTCGAAATACCTTTCAACAATGCCAGAAAAAGTGCGAACAGGATAATCTTCATATTATTTGTCTGCTGTTGATTCCTTAGTCGCTAAAATGAACTATGATTTTTCCAATATGACAATGGAAAATCAAGGATGGAATGTATCAATATTATGAAATGAAAAGCGTAGTTGCTACTCACCATATAGGAGAGATGCTGAGTCGCAGATAGGCACTTGAGGTCTTTGTCAAAGATAGATGAAAAACACACACACCGTCAGAGACAGATGAAACACACGTCAGCGATTGACACACACACACACACACACACACACACACACACACACACACACCAGCCAGAGACTGTGGTCGTGTGCGTGTGTGTGTGTGTGTGTGTGTGTGTGTGTGTGTGTGTGTGTGTGTGTGTGCGCGCGCGTGCTTCCAACGAAGGCCTCAAAGGCCTTGTTGGTCGATAGCTTACTTGTCTGAGAGTCTTTCTGTTGTGTCTATCCATGACTCAGCATTTCAGCTGTATGATGAGTAGCAACTATCCTTTTCATAATATCATTATGAGTGAGGAACATCTTTGTGATGAAATGAGAGACTTGTACATGTTAGGCAAGTATGTTAAATAAATAAATAAATGTCATGTGACTATGGCCTCCTGTCGGGTAGACCATTCACCGGGTGCAAGTCTTGCGATTTGACGCCACTGTGGCGACTTGCGCGTCTATGGGGATGAAATGATGATGATTAGCACAACACAATACCCAGTCCCTGACTGGAGAAAATCTCTGACCCAGCCGGGAGGCAAACCCGGGCCCTTAGGAGTGACATTCTGTCATGCTGACTGCTCAGCTACTGGGGGCAGAAGGCATGTATGTTACAATTCAGTTTTGCCCCACGGATCCAAAGTGGAGATTTTCCACAACCTTGTTCCATATCTTTGCTGTCTTGAATCTGTCTCTCAGTTGTTTGAATGAGAGGCACAAGAAGTTAGAAAACTGGGAACTGAGAGTGCAAATGCTCCAGAAATCATCCATTTGAATGCAGCCGTAAAACTGATGTGTGTTCCAGCATCGCACAGATGTTGATAGAAGATCTCAGAAAGTGACACTGAGGATGCTTGAAGATTAAATGAAGTGAATACAACAAAATTCTTTTATTTAGTTGTAAAAATGGACCTTGTGTCAAAAGAAAACTACAAATTAATCTTTTCTTCCTGCAGCTCTGCCATGATGCTATTTGTAAAATTGTTCTTTGTACATAGTAATTTATTTTAAAAAATATAATAAATAAGGAAAATAAGAAAATTAAATTTTTAGGTGAAACCTAAAAACTCAAAACTGTTCTAAGATAAAGACATGGATGTCTCCAACTGCTGTTCAGTTAAGTACAAGAAAAGTTAATCAAGGTAAGGTGGAAAAAACAAAAGGAGGACTTTAATCAATTTTAATTGGGAGAAAATGAGATAATCTGAGTACCAACTGTTTGACTTTTATAGTCAATCTTGCCATCTTACCTGACTCTGCAGAAGATGCAAGAATGCAGATAAATTTCCTACAACGAATATCTTCTGCAGAGGGGAGGAGTACCTGCAGAGGTGGCAGAGAGAGTCATGGTAACTGATTAGAGAAGAATAAAAAAAGGACTACGAAGTTTAAATATCATACTGAAAAAATTCTATCAAATTCTTTCTATAGAGAAGATAACTTAGCAAGGGCATGGAAAATGTAAGTGACTTTTCAGTTAACAAAAAACCTGTATAACTAGAAATCTATTTCCACTAACGCAAAACTTTGGCACTGCCATTAGAGCAGAAGTACTTCATGCTTCTGAATGTCTTTTGTTAAATAATACAGACAAACAATTAGGTGAAAACAAGGAAAGAAAAATCGGCCAGGAAAATCTCAAGACTATAAAAAAAAAAAAAAAAAAAAAAAAAAAATGGGAAATGGAAATTAAGAAGTAATAAGGAAGTTAATAAAAACAGAACAAATACAGGACACAATGAGGAAGAGAAGAGTTGTATACTAGGGACATCTTAAAAAATCTGGATTAAAAAAGAATAACAAAAAAAATTTAACGTTTTTGACAGAAACCCAAAAACAGCCATGACAGGATCAAAGCACTTAAAGCAGACAGGAGAGAGAGAGAGAGAGAGATAAAGGAGGCAGAAATAAGATAAAAATGAAAGTTCAGAGCAAAGGTAAAAAGTTGCATTGGCTTCTAGGAGAAAACAAAGAAAAAGACTGGCGCAGTATGGACAGAAGAGAGATACATAACAAAAGAATAAAAAAAACTACTGGAAAGCTAGAAAGGAGAAGAAAAAACAAAGGAGACAGACATTATTTAATGTGGTCCTCAATCGGGTGAAAAGAAAGAAGGAGGCCGTAAAACACACTGTATTCCATGGTAGGCTGCTTTCTGAAAACTCTGAAAGGGGTAAATACAGGCTGCCTCTGCATATGCAGTAATTAGTCTGATCTTATCCTCACGATTCCTATCCAGGTACTAGATAGAGTATTGTAGTATATTCATAGAATCAACATTTAAAGCCTGTTCTTGAAACTTTGTTAATAGTAATAAATGGAAGTTCTGCATATTTAAGTCTGTCATGAAATAGGCCTTGCATTACTGATTGACTGATCACCTAGTACTTCTATTTTGAACACAGGAGATTCAGAAATGCTCCTATACATGGTATCATATTTATCTTGACTCGCAGATAACATTTTGGTCCAGAAGCAAAATAAAAAAAAAAAAAAAAAAAAAAAAAAATATATCAAGTAAATGATGTTTACTCACCAGGGAACATTAATCAACATGACTTGTACCAACATTTGTTGTAAAAATGTGAACACCAGTATGTCAAACTCCTGGAGATGGCAGTAAACACATGGAAATACAGTAGGCATGCAGTCAAACGTCTTCAGTTGAAGATTTTTGTGTGACTAAAATGTGCACCAATGAACAGAACGCATTTTTTTCTCATCTCTGGAGCATGTTAAGTTATCAGATTGAAGAGCATTTTTCCTTGTGTTTCCCCTTGTTATTGTCAACTTCAGCAAGTGGCTGAGATACATTACTCTGGGTACCTGCTCTACATCTATACTGTGAGGGGCATGGCAGATGGTATGTCCCACTGTACCAATAATTAGGGAGTGGTTTTTCCTGTTCCTCTCACATATGGAGTGCAGGAAGAATGATTGATTGAATGCCTCTGTGTATGCAGTAATTAGTCTGATCTAATCCTCACGATCCCTATCTGAGTACTAGATCGAATATTGTAGTATATTCATAGAATCGACGTTTAAAGCCTGTTCTTGAAACTTTGTTAATAGACTTTCTCGGAATAGTTTACATCTATTTTCGAGAGTCTTTACTCCACTGTCTCTGCGACACTCACCCGCGGATCAAACAAACCTGTGACAATTTGTGCTGCCCTTCGCTGTATACGTTCAATATTCCCCGTTGGTCTTACTTGGTATGTGTCCTACACACTTGTGCAATATTCTAGAGCCAATTGCACCAGTGGTTTGTATGCAATCTCCCTTATAAATTGATTGCACTGCCACAGCACTCTACCAATAAACCAAAGTCCACCACCTGCTTTACCTATGATTGAGCCCATATGATCATTTCGTTTCCTATCCCTACAGAGATTTACACCCAGGTATTTGTATGAGTTGGCCAATTCCAGCAGTGACACTTTTATACAGTACTCAAAGGCTACTACATTTTTTCATTTTGTGGAGTATACATTTTACGTCTCTGAACATTTAAAGCAAGTTGCCAATTTTTGCACTACTTTGAAATTTTATTGAGATCTGACTGAATATTTATGAAGCTTCTTTAAGATGGTACTTCATTACGGATAACTGCATTAGCTGCAAAAAGTCTAAGGTTACTATTAATATTGTCTGCAAGGTCATCAATATACAACACAAACAGCAAGGGTCCCAATACAGTTCCCTGGAGCACACCTGCAGCTACTTCTACATTCAACAATGACTCTTTATTCGAGACAACAAGCTCAGTCCACCCTACCGATTAGATTTCAATCGAGTCACAAATTTCACTCGACACTCCACACGACTGTACTTTTGACAACAAGTGTAGGTGTGGTACCGAGTCGAATGCTTATCTACGTGGTTGCCTCGATCCAAAGCTTTCAGTAAGTCGTCTGAGAAAAGTGCAAGTTGGGTTTCACGTGGTAGATGTTTCTAGAAATGGTGCCAGTTGGCATAGAGGTGGTCATGCTGTTCAACATACCTCATCATGTTTGGACACAGAATACGTTCTCAGACTCTACAACAAATTGACGGCAAGGATATTGGACGGTAGTTTTGTGGACCACTTCTCCTATCCTTCTTGTAGGGAGGTGTGACCTATGCTCTTTACCAAGAAATGGACACAGTTTTTTATTCAATGGATCTACAGTAGATTATAGTTAGAAGAGAGGTTAAACTCAACCAGAAATTCAGTGTAGAATCTGAGGGGAATTCCATCGGGGCCTGCAGCTTTGTTCAGTTTTAACCATTTCGGCTGTTTCTCAACATCACTGACACTCATACTTATTCCATTCATCTTTTCAGTGGTACAAGAACTAAATTAGGGAAATTCTCCTGGGTTTTCCTTCGTAAGGGAACATTTGGAAACAGATTTAAGTATTTCAGCTTTTGCTCTGCTACCCTCAGTTTCAGTTCCCGTCTCATTCCGTAGGAACCGGGCACTAACTTTGGTGACACTAACAGCCTTTACATATGACCAGAATGCCTTTGGGTTCTGTAAAATATCATACAGTAGCCACTGAAGCTCTCTGTGTGGTACTACAGGGCAGTCAGAGTCAGTTTTGTGTTGCATCATGTTTACACGAATGATACACTGTTAAATGTTTATGAGCAGGTCATGGGGACAGGAACTGGTTTACCGAATAAAAAAAATACAGGGTCATATTCACAAAAAACATATTCTTGCTCATGAAAAAAGATACAAGAAATGAGGTCATACTGGTTAATGCCCTATGGTATCTGAACATTTTCTAGATACAATTTTCAGTTTGCTTCCTTATAAAATGTTGTTGGCAATGGTCACGATAAATTTGACATCCTGTATAACAATGGAGTTGTCAAGCAGATACGATTTTAATTTATTTTATTTACTTATTTAATTATTCATCCTTTGACCACTCAAATACAGTGCCATGTTTAAGTCAGAAACTATGACCACAAATAGGAATTTGCAAATTCAAAACCATTATATGAGGCATAAAGCAGACTTTTATATGATCATTTGGTGAACAAAAGATTAAACCTAACAATACCAATGCAATTTCAGTAACATGTATTACCAAGTGGGAAAGAGTGGGAGGGGGGCGAGATCTACTTTATACCCTATTTAGCAACCGTCCGACGGTTGCTTCTTCAGGAAAGAGGGAAGGAGAGGGAAAGACGAAAGGATGTGGGTTTTAAGGGAGAGGGTAAGGAGTCATTCCAATCCCGGGAGCGGAAAGACTTCCCTTAGGGGGAAAAAAAGGACAGGTGTACACTCGCACACACACACACATATCCATTCGCACATACACAGACACAAGCAGACATTTTGTCTATGCATGTGCGCATGGATATGTGTGTGTGTGTGCGAGTGTACACCTGTCCTTTTTCCCCCTAAGGAAAGGGAAGTCTTTCCGCTCCCGGGATTGGAATGACTCCTTACCCTCTCCCTTTTAAACCACATCCTTTTGTCTTCCCCTCTCCTTCCTGAAGAAGCAACCATCGGTTGCGAAAGCTTGTAATTCTGTGTGTGTGTTTGTGTATTTTGTTCATTGTGCCTGTCTGCCGGCGCTTTCCCGCTTGGTAAGTCTTGGAATCTTTGTTTTTAATATAAGTAAATAAAATAAATTAAAATCATATATATATAAATTGTTAATTGTTGATAACCTACACCAACAGTACACTATCTTGTGCTGTGCTAATGTGTAAGTAGGGTCTAGAACCTGCACATATCTTTTAGAATAATCTTAGCATCACCAATGCACTTTCAAAAAAATGTTCAAATGTGTGTGTATTCCAGAAATGTTGAAGACAGTAGAGCAAGTCACAGCAGGTAGAATACACTGCCTTTATGAAGAAAAATGGATAACTGAAAAGATACCAACAGACTGGAAATGTGCAATCATACATCCACTTTGTAGAACACACAACCAAATGGACAAAAGAGGGTGATCCTTACTTGCAGTTGCTTATAAAGTACCACTCAAAGTCCTGCTGACAAGATTTGGAGAACAGACTGATCACCTCATTGGAGAATAGGAAGCTGGTTTCCGACAAGGCAGGCCACAAGTGGAAGAGATATTCAACCTCGAGAGCATTCTGAGAACAAGGGCGAGAAGCAGCCAGAACACAGCTACTAGTTTTTTGTCAACTTCAAAAAACCATTTGAATCAATTGACAAACTTTGTTTTGCATTTTAGACGAATTCAGAATTGGTAGAAAAAATTAGGCAAGTTGTAAAACAAAGCCTGACCGATACCGTCACGAAAGTAAAGGTTTTTGGAGAAATTTGTGAGTCCTTTGAAATAAAGATAGGGGACAGACAAGGAGATGGATTACTTCCACATCTCTTCAATACTGTCCCGGCGTTAATAATGAAAATTTGGGAAGAAGCTCTGAAGTTGGAAGTCGTTAGTGGAATACACCTTGGGAAGAAAGGAAACGACTTGGAAATCGAGATGTTTAGGTTCTGCTGATAACCTTGCCCTTTTAGCCAAAAACTGGAAAGGTGTGTGAGGAATGCTGGGGATCTCGGATGAAATCGCTAGAAAAATGGGTCTCAAAGCCTTCTCATACGAAAGACAGAATATGTGAAACACAGACACCGAGGAGAGAAATACTTGGAGCTAAGATATGAAAAAATTAGCAGGTCATATAAATTCAAATACTTCAGAGTATGGATCTGACACAAGGGACTGGATAAAGAGCCAGTCAGAGGAACAGCTAGAAAATTACAACAAACAAGCAATATCCTACAAGACCAAAATCAGGCACTATAATTCTGTTGTTAAACCAGAAGGCCTCTGTGCTTCGGAGTATTTTATTCTAAATAAAAACCAAAAAATGGAAAATGCAAGATGGAATGTAACAATATTATGAAAAAAAGAGATTCTGACACACACACACACAGAGAGAGAGAGAGAGAGAGAGAGAGAGAGAGAGAGAGAGAGAGAGAGAGAGAGAGAGAGAGAGAGCACATTCGTGTGTGCTGTCTACTTTTGACAAAGGGCTCATTGACCAAAAGCTTATATTGCTACAGTCTTTCTCTTGTGCCTATTTGTGACTCAGCATCTATGCTATATGGTGAGTAGCAGCTTTCCTTTTCATAATATTGTTCTTCTAAATTAAAAGGGACGGTTGGAAGAACTTAAAAAGAAAGAAAGGGACATACTCAGGAAAATTCTTGGACTTCAGAAGGCTGCTGATGGAACTTGGAGGGAAAAAAAAAGGGAAAAAACCAGGAGCTCTGCAAGTACACCAAAAAATTAATGGACATAATGCAGAAATGATGGTTGAAATTATATGGACACCTAGCGAGAATGGACAAACGCCAACTGATAGAAAAGATCTTCAATTATATCACATCATTAAAGTCCACCTCTACATTTACAGAAGAGATCATTACAGTAGAGAGGATCCAAACCAGAGAAGAAATCAAAAGCAGTCAGCAGCATAAAATCATTTGAAGAGAAACCACGAACAAGGAGAGCCACACATTACATTTCTGAGGAGCAGAGAAAGAATAGAAGTGAAAGAATTAAGAGTTTCTGGGAAGAGAGAAAAAGAAAGGCCTTGAAGCCTTAAGCCATAGTTGGCCAAATTCAGAAGGAAAAAAATATTGTATAATATCAAATTACATATAAAACCAACTCTGCGCTGTAGAACGAGTTATGTGCTGCTTCCGGAATTATTTCATTGTAGTGTATTGTACGAGGTAGTGCTGTAATTTGTACTTTGTCGAAACTGCTTACAGGTGTAAAATTACATGTTACACAAAGAAAAGAAAATTTAATTTGAAAAGTATAGGACTCATCACATACATCACAGATATAAAATACCTACATAAAACATATACAGACTCAGATCAGACCAGGCAAGGATGAGGCAGGAAGGCGGCCAGTGGGTTTTCCGTGGAACCGTGACATTCTCACACTACTTTTATTTTTAATTAAATTCTGCACACCAACATGTAATTATTAGCAGATTTTCATAGCCGAATGGTTCACTCATTACTTTCAGTTACATTTATGAATGTACTGTTGTTTCTGAATTGTAACTGATTGTTGGCACCAAACTTCAAATGGAGGTAAGTTTCATTGAATTTGCTCTACATTACACATACGCCTCGACTCACTCCATATCCCTGAGGATCCTCCCCATTCAGAGAATTACAGAACACACGTACGGACGAACGAACGACTGTGTGGACACCACGTACAGCAGATCGACAAAAATATCGAAACACGACTCGTTATTACGCCTAATACATTTTTAGAAACAACTTCCAGTCATCTTAGAATGGATAATTACCGATCCCGTACGGTTTCAAGGGAATCTTTAAACCATTCTTCCTGCAAAATAGTGGCGAGTTGAGGTAAAGATGACAGTGGTGACTAGTAACCGTGCACCCTTCTCTCCAAAGTAGACCCGAAGAGTCGAAAACATTGAGACCTGGTGACTGTGGCATCCAGTGGAGATGGGACAATCCGCCTTCTCGGTAACAAAACCAGTACTGGGTTACGCAAGCAATGCGAACGGCGGCCCCGTCTTCTCGGAACGCGGCACCGTCATCGACGGACAGATGTAGCACAATGCGGCAGACTTGATCGGCTAGGAGGGGCGTACAAGCACCTTTTCAGAGTTAACTGGAATACAGTGACGTGGCTACTCAAATCGCCACCGAACCCCTGCCACGTTTCACTCTTCGCGGCAAGTAGCCCTTACCGTAAGCCCGGAACGCCATAAACGAGATACGAACTCGGTCACCAGTTGGAAACAGTGTGAAACGAGATCCGTCCAACTAAATGACTTCCTTCCGTTGCTCCATATACAGAGTTTTATGTTTTGGGCATCCCATTTTCCTGTCACGGGCATTTATGTCATCGACGAGTGTTTTCGAATTCCAGTTCAGACTGCAGTCCCCGACTTCTGAAGCTCCCTCGGTGTCGCCTCAGTGCCGACAGGGTTCCGGCGTGTGAGATTCAGTTCTGCGGTGACTTTTGCAGCTGTCATCTTTTTATGTTTGTCTTCTTCAATGACCATCTGTATTGTGACTTAGTGGATAATGTTTTCCTCCTTCCCCTGTGCTCAGAACAAATCTTCAATACTGTGCCTTTCCAAGTGCTGAGCACTTCGGCTACATTACTGACAAATGCACCTGCGTACTAGCAGCGTCAATTTGCCCACATTTAAATTCACTCAGTTTTGAAATAATGCACTCACAGCTACACAGAATACTCGTCTGACCACAACTGGCACTTGCAACATATTGAGAACATCAGACAGATGCCATTTGTTCTCAAATACAACAGTGTAACCTGCAGGCTCAGCTAGGATCTTCATTTCTGTTTTTCACAGTGTTTCAACCCTTCTCCTCCCCTCCCCCCCCCTTCCCCTTGTAATTTGCTTAAAACTCATTTCTGCACAATGAAGTTTCCTTAAGCCACAAAGTGTGTCCCACAAATATGGCAATGTGAAATTTTAGTGAATGGAAACAGGAAAAGTCGGTCGAGATCTTCATCTTCAGTTTTCTGCAATTCAAGTGACAATTAGTTTATAAGTTTTAATACATTCTTTAACATAGGACTGTCACTTCAAATAGCAGTATAAATTCTCAGGAATTTAGAAAACTATTTGATTTATTGATTTTTAATACACATTATTTTTAATGCAGTACATGTGTTTTATCTAACACTAGTGAGTGCTAAGTGGTATAAACTGAATGTAGTAACTTACACTTTTCATGTTTCATCATTCCTGCCACTACTACTGTTTGAAACTTTGGTAAAATTTATGTCCATCCTATTTATTTCTTATTTGATAATCCTACAAATCATTTTTGCTTTATTCTCCAAGTATTTTTATTATTTTGTTTACTGATAAACTATACGATTTTATAATACTCGACTGAGACTCTGAGACAATTCGAGAACATTTTCCCCTAAGTGCAACTAAATCGTACGGTGACCCCCCCCCCTCCCCTTTTCCGTCATAGACTTTCACTCGTATCAGTTTTGGTGCTAACTGTGATGCACACAGTGTACAAATTTCACCCTCAGCTCGGCATCCCAAGCAGCCACTGCTAACTGTGAAATCTCCTGTACAAAAACCTTACCGCTGTGGCACCCCTTTCAGGTCAGCACCCAATTTGGTGGTTTGGCTTTAAACTGTCTCTGCTGAAACTACAAGCTTAAGTTAGCAGAATGTACAGTCAATTATTAATTACAGCTTGTCATCAATCCTTGGTGTTATCTAAAATTACTCCCAGATTGCAGTCAGTTTCAATGTCTTTTGTATTGAGGGAAAACGGGATTAAAACATTGTAGTGAATTTATTTGAAAATGTGATAGTTATTTGCTCACATCATTTCATCACATTTGTTCCTCCTCTGGATTCTGTTTAAATGTTGCAACTCGGTCGCAGGACCGACGACATCACTGCTCGGTCCCCTCCCTAAACTGACCTAACTGGGTCATTGCTTCCGACTCTGTTGTACATTACTTTTCTTGTTATCTAAATCCAACTCATCACATTCTTTTATTGCCAATACCTGACCATCATAACCACATAAACTGTTTATTAATGTTACGGGAAAGTTCTTGTAGAATGCAGATACTTTAGGATTAATGGAGAGCCCTCACTGAAAAGCAGAAGCATTAATTTGTCAATACGAACACACAAAAGGAAGAAAACTTGACAGTTATCTTTTGACAAGCTAGACTAAAATGCCCACACGGCACCGTGGGGGGCTGTGAAAAGATAAGTCCAAAAACTAGCATTCCTCTGTGTGTGCCTATCGACAGCTAACCACTTCCAGTTTTCTGCGAGTGGTATCCTAAAGAATAAACTGTTTATTACTGTTCTAAGCCTTGTACTTCTAGCAGTATTTAGTACAAGTGGAAAATGATCGCTAGCATGCTTTCGATCAGTTGTGCCCTATGGCATAACCTTCTGGAGCATTCCAGCTAAAGTGAAAGAAGTGCTTATCCTGGAGAAGTGTGCAATAAGAATGTCGCACAAAGTCGGGAACCGAACATCTCGAAGAAGCCTCTTCTGGAACATCAGAGTTCTGACACTTACATACCAAAGCATATACTGCCTAACAGTACTTTTGTTAATGACACGAGTGAACGGAGGATGAACTCGGCAGTTCACAGCCACAATACTACACACAGAAACCATGTCCATACAGACTACGCATCCCCCTGGACGGGTCTAAATGGGGAGAGTCTGTAGGTCGCTCTGTCATTTTTCCTCGATTGTGTCCTCAGGATCTGACAGCCTCGAGACTTTACTGTCTACGGCATGGAATTATACGCGACGTTGCAGGCACCGCAGCAGACAAGACGTGTTTTGCAAATTCCTCGTCTGCTCCAGTTCCCTGGGTGCCCTTCACAGTCTCCAATGCTTCTAGCCGGCAGATAAAGTAGTCAGAATGTCCAGGAGCCCTCCTCCGGCTAGAAAGGCCAAGGAAGGCTGTCTCTTTCTGCTGGGTGCCAGGGCACACAGGCACTGCAGATGTAGCGGCCACAGAGCTGTTTCGCAATCCTCAGTCAGTTCAGTAATGCACCCCCCCCCCACCCCCCCCTGCACGCTGTCGAGCTACAGAGTCACACATCAACGGGAGGACGAGTGGCCGGAAGTGACAGACGACGAGCTCCGTCTAGTTAACACCACAATGCGGCTGTAGCGTACTTCCTTCCAGCCAGAAACACACGAGGATCTCCTTACTCGTCTTTACGTAGGCCACAGTTCCCCGACGCACGGCTACTCACTCCGGTGAGACGACCCTCCGACGTGTGGCATACAGATCACTGTGTGACACCTTTTACTAGATTGTTTCATTTTCGGACCAGATGGCAGTGGCACATTTGCTGACTGATTTGCTCTCTATTTTAAATGACTTTCAGATTAATGTGGTTAGGGTTTTAAAGTTTTGTCAATTGTCCAACATGTTTCCTACAGTAGGGAGACGGTCTTAATGTGTTAATGGGGTGACTGGCTCACTCAACCGTGTTGTCTGGAAGATAGCGCCTTTCACCCTTTCTCTCTTGTCTTAAGGCATGTGAGACAGTGTTTCTGTGGGTCAATGCGAGTGAGGTGGGACTAAACATATGAGCACCGTTTTGTAGGTTTCATCCCCATTGTGCACAACAATTTTATAAATGTATAGATAGTTTGTAACAGGCAATGCCTGTGTGCATTCAGTTCTTAGGTATAGAATTATTTTATGGGCATTGAAGGACCAAAACATAGAGACAGTTTTTAAACTGCAGAAAAGGGCTGTAACAATAATAGTCAGGTTAACTGCAAAGAGCTATTTACAAAAAATTGGGCATAGTTGCTGTGCCAATTGTGTACATCTGCTAGTCTGTGGTGCATTCCAGGGCAAACATTATCAAGTATTTCATTAACAGTTCTGTACACATTCCTGGAACAAGAGCCAGTTTGGATTTACATTTATCAAAAACAAAAAACCCAAAATAGCATTTTGTAGCAGGGAATTAAAATCTATAATAAATCACCAAAAAGAATGAAAAAGATTAGTAAAATACATCCGTTTAAAAAAGCCAGCTAAACATTTGTCATAAGTAATGTATACTACACAGTTAAAGATTTCTTAGAGGACTTAGAGCAGCAGAGAGAAATGAAAGGGGATAACTACCACGTCACATTTCAGTACGTGATAACAGTTTATTGCTTTCATGAGAAAATAATGTGTCAAGATGTAAAATGCATGACAGTAATGTCTTGTCATTCTCTCGAGTTCAAGCTCTCACTCATGACAGGTGTATGCTGACTTAATTTTTCATGTGGAATCTGCTTTCTGAACAGACTGGAATTCACGCAAGTACCACAGCAACACCTTCGCAGTCTGGGAGTCTCCAGCGCGTGACCTCACCATGTCCGGCGATGAAGGACAGACTTGTGTTACATATTACGAGTTACCTGAAACAAAATGTGCGTAAATCGAGGGACGACGTACTGTAGGGACTGACCGAATGGGCCAGTGCAGCTGTTACTGACCTCATATTTGACAGTATGACATTATAGTCCAGCCATGACAATTATGATTTTCCCAAATCAGTAAAGCAAATGTGAGGCCAGTTCCCCAATCCTCGAGCAACCGCACCTACATACAAAGTGCACTGACCGCAAATAATGTTATATACATTAAATGTATACGCAACTGCGGATCTGGACAGCCGTCATTTGTATATGGGAATGACGGCAATGAAAATTTGTGCCAGAACAGAGGCACTGCAATATCGTACAAATGGCACTGTCTTACACTAGTCCATTGCCATTTTAAAACTGCGAGCCCTACCTATTCCTTCGACACTCATTCGGCTTACAAACTGATAAGCTGTGGTGGCATATGTCGAAGTGACCGACAGTAATAAAAACAAAAAACAGTGAGCTACATGAGAAAAAACGTTCCACATAAGAAAATGACCCACATTATGAGGTAGCAGCGCGATTCCAAATGAGGTAGTTGTCTACGAAATAATTAGTAATCGAATAAGCATTTGGCAGGATCTGATGCAGCTACACTGTTTAGTGCTCCGAGGGGGCCACTGCTGTGGGGTAACAGAGTGATATTATCAAAGTTTAATTTATGTTTGTTTAATTAAACATTGATTTAGCTTGTATAACATACACTGATATTATTTTTGTTTAATTAAACAGTGATTTTGTTCCCACGTATTCACCTCGGTAACACAAAGACGGCTATTCTTTACATGTGTACGAAGTACGCCACACGTCTGCTCACGTTACAATAATCGGTGCACCTGCTCGAGGGTCAATCGAGACCACAGCTGTCTGCTCTGTCCTGTCCTCGTAAAGATTATTGTGTATTCCGCCTTTTGTATATTTTGAGCTATCGATTTGTACTCTATTATTACACTGTGAGACACTTCTTGGATGAGTAAAATTAATCATAAATAACAATTTATATGCTGGTACACAAGTCTATAATAGGATGTCAGTGCACTTGAAGGAGGAGACTGAAAATCCCCAAATATTTGAACACAAAGTATAAGAATACCTCATTAGCCATTCCTACGGTTTATTGAATATTTGAGCTCAGGAATGTAAGTGCTACGTAACTCGTAATGTTTGTACCAGATGGATCTTGATTTTCCAGTGTATAACAGCTAATAGTTGTCTCCATAAAGACACAAAATATTTTGTTTGAATTGCCCACACACATTATGAAAATATATATATCTAAAAACAAAGTATTAATATATTTTTCCCATGTGGAAGTTTCTTTCTATTTTATTTAAAAACAAAATTGATGTGACTTACCAAACAAAAGTGCTGGCAGGTCGATAGATACACAAACACAACCATACACACAAAATTCAAGCTTTCGCAACCAACGGTTGCTTCTTCTGGAAAGAGAGGGAAAGATGAAAGGATGTGGGTTTTAAGGGAGAGGGTAAGGAGTCATTCCAATACCAGGAGCGGAAAGACTTTACAAATGTCTGCTTGTGTGTGTGTGTGTGTGTGTGTGTGTGTGTGTGTGTGTGTGTGTGTGTGTGTGTGTGTGTGTGTGTGTGAATACGTGTCCTTTTTTCCCCTTAATGTAAGTCTTTCCGCTCTCGGGTTTGCCTCCTTAGCCTCTCCCTTAAAACCCACATCCTTTCGTCTTTCCCTCTCCTTCCCTCTTTCCTGAAGAAGCAACCGTTGGTTGCGAAAGCTTAAATTTTGTGTGTATGTTTGTGTATCTATTGACTTGCCAGCGCTTTTGTTTGGTAAGTCACATCAACTTTGTTTTTAGATATATTTTTCCCATGTGGAATGTTTCCCTCTATTATATATAGATCACTTCTCCTAAACCAATGGACAAATTTCAACCAAACTTGGTACACATACCAGTATACCAGTTACTGTCCGCCTGTCTGGAAAGAACTACTAGTGGGAGGGGGGGGGGGGGGGGGTAGGGGAGTCAGAGGGTACGTACCACACCTACCTAAAAATGGGGCAAGGGTCGGTCTGAAATTGCAGTGAAGACCAAGACGTCGCTGAGACCCGTCCCACAAAACAATGAAAGGAAAAAAAGTGTAATACTTACTACATTCTTGCTGTTCGTGCAGTAAAACTACCACATGAAGCACAATATTTTAATTCATTACTTTTTAGGCCTACTACTAACTGTATTTGTAACACATTGTGCAGGCAGTAGACACACATACCTATAAAATTATATCATTGTATGACATATAATTCAGGAAATACGATGTCATTCACAGTGGGCTGCACATAAACCAAATTGCAGGGCAAAATCCACTAGAGGTACAGGTGTGTATAAAACGCGTGAAATATTTAAAATATATCTGAAACATGTGTGACACGTCCGCCCCTGGTAGCTGAGAGGTCAGCGCGACAGAATGTAAATCCTGAGGGGCCGGAGATTTTCTCCTGTCAGGGACTGGGTGTCGTGTTGTCCTAATTGTCACCATTTCATCCCCATAGACACGCAAGTTACCAAAATGGCATCAGATCAAAAGACTTGCACCCGGCAAACGGTCTACCCGAAGGGAGGTCCTAGTTACAAGACATTTATATTTTATGTGTGACATATATATCCAATACATGTGAAATAAATGACATGTATACATCGGAGAAGTCACAAGTAAAAATTTCATTATAAACCCGTGGAACAATATCAGTGAAATGCGGTACATGTGTTAGTTACAATCTGGAAAGAAATACTTTATGGAGAGGAACCCTCAGGCTCCTATTGGGTTGGGGGTGTTAACGTGCAAAGAGAAGGAGAGGTGGAGATGGGCAGACAGTGTGGGAGGGGTAAATGAGCAGAGAGGGTGCTGGAGCACTGGCATAGCTCAGTACGCGGCTGGTTAGACGACGTCATATCCAACCGGTAGATTGGGCGCAAGGGGCCGGATGACACAGCATTTTATGCACGACTTCCACGTTCACACACGATCGGACGCCATCACGTGTATGTGCCTCCGGTACCAGCTGATCTATCCGTCTTCAGAAACAGTGTTATTTCGACAGTTACTCCAGACACATTGATCAAGGTTTCAGAACAACCCACCTATTGACTCTGTGTGTGATCTGTGTTCACACAGAATAATTGGAAGAAAAACTTTTTGTGTTTTTCTTTCATTTGGTGTATTATTTATACAGGGTGAAAAGTATTTAAACCGACAAACTCTGGGAGGTTGTAGGGGACATCAAAACAAATATTTTTCCCTAATGTCATTTTTTCCTATGAGCTTATTTAAACCGATGGAAGCCATATTACGATCTTCAGTTGTTAGAGGGCGTATTATGCTCCTCAGTTGCAGGCAACTGCTGTCCACCAGTGTAGTAGTGCATTGTCTCTGTTTACTAATGGAGCGATACACCTGGAGCGAGTACACTGATACGGTTAATGCGTACTACGTAGTGAACCAGAATGGATGAGCTGCACAGCGGGTTTATCAACAACAATATCCTAATAGTCGTATCCCGCATCATACAACCTTTACTGCTGTGCAGCAACATCTGCGTGAGACCGGGCCATTTAGCAGATTACCCCTGGACAGGGACGCCGTCGCACAGTAAGGACGCTGCAATTTGAGGAACCTGTCTTGCAGCATGTGGAGCGGGATCCTTCAATCGGCACTCGTGCAATTGCACGTAACATGGGGACAAATCAGCCGAATGTATCCAGAGCACAGTTTCGGCAGTGTTACCTGGAACAGTGTGAAATGCATCCTACATTTCCAACCTCTGTGTTGCTTACAGATGAAGCAACGTTCGGGCGTGATGGAGTCTTCA
Source organism: Schistocerca gregaria (assembly GCF_023897955.1). Lineage (NCBI taxonomy): Eukaryota > Metazoa > Arthropoda > Insecta > Orthoptera > Acrididae > Schistocerca > Schistocerca gregaria. The sequence continues at coordinate 91,917,990 of NC_064929.1, read as the reverse complement.
ACATGCACAATTCTCATGTTTGGAGTGAGGATAACCCACATGCCACAGTTACTAGCGCTCATCAAGTGCGGTTCTTCGTTAATGTGTGGGTCGGTGTTGTTGGGGACTGTTCAGTTGGTCCGTATCTGCTACCTAGGCCATTAAATGGCAGGCACTATCACAATTTTCTCGCCAGAGCATTGCCACAATTGCCCCGCACCATACAAGACAACACATGTGGTTCCAACATGACGGGGTGCCGGCACATTTCATTCGTCGTGTGCGTCGATTCCTGGACCGACGGTTCCCAGAAACGTCGACTGGCAGAGGTCGTCCTGTACCGTGGCCTGCTCGATCCCCAGATATGTCCCCTCTGGACTTTGTGTGGGGAGAGAAGTGCAACCTTGTTTATGCAACTCCTGTCGCATTAGAAGAGGATCTGGTTGCCCGGATAGTAGCAGCAGCAGGAACAATTCAGGATACTCCTGGGGTTTTTACCCGTTTCACGACAGAACATGATCCGACAGTGTAACTTTTGTTTACGTGTCAAAAGAGACATTTCTGAAAATCTACTGTAATTGAAATTGAGTTGTGTTAATGTGTTGTCTCTCGGTCATAACAAAATCGGAAAAGTGCTTGTTGTTTTAATTAATTCGCCGCCACAGAAATCTTCATCTACTAGTTTAAATACTCCTCATAGGAAAAAATGACATTAGGGAAAAATATTTGTTTTGATGTCCCCTACAACCTCCCAGAGTTTGTTGGTTTAAATACATTTCACCCTGTAATTGTACGGTGAATGTAATATGTGCTACAAAGCCGTAAAATCCCTATATTCGTTTTGAAACGTCCTGTATACCTGGACAATGCCCTGTACTCAGCTTGTTACATAAGAGCAGTAGCTGAGTAGTGCAGGAGAAGGAGTGGCAGCTTGTTTAACGTAGCTGTTTACACATGTGTAAAGTTACCTTAAAGTGCATATCATAATTATCAATTCAAATAGGTAAGTGTTAGTTATAATTTGATATTAGTACACTTTTCTGAAGTAGCTAACAGTGTCTGGCTCCATTTGTTACTGTATAACACGACTCGTTCCAGATCCCTGAACACTATTCTACATGATGGAAGTGACCAAACACAGTGTGTGAATGAACATCAAGTTGCATGACAAACTGTAAGCTGCTCCATAACTGACTTGATAAGTAAGTTCACAGGATAGAGGAATGCATGAGAATCTCATTTCTGATACAGCTACACCAACTGGAATTTGAAAATCAAGTTCTTAATGCTTTCACTTAATTTACTTTACGTTTTCCGCAGTTGACGTTAGCAACTTGTCAGTGCCTGAATTAATACAACAAAGATGACATCTACATCTACACCTCAACCAGAAATGCACCCTCTCGAAACCCGGCGGGCAAGCTACACCGCAATGCCGAGCGCCTCTCTTGCTGAGTCTGCCACTTGAGTTTGCCAAACATCTCCGTTAACGCTATCACGGTTACCAAATAACCCTGTGACGAAACGTGCCGCTCTTCTTTGTATCTTCTCTATCTCCTCCGTCAACCCGATCTGGTACGGATTCCACACTGAAGAGCAATACTCAAGTATAGGTCGAACGAGTGTTTTGTAAGCCACCTCCTTTATTGATGGACTACATTTTCTAAGGACTCTCCCAACGAACCTCAACCTGGTACCTGCCTTACCAACAATTAATTTTATATCATCATTCCACTTCAAATCGTTCCGCACGCATACTCCCAGATGTTTTACAGAAGTAACTGCTACCAGTGTTTGTTCCGCTATCATACAATCATACAATAAAGGATCCTTCTTTCTATGTATTCGCAATACATTACATTTGTCTATGTTAAGGGTCAGTTGCCACTCCCTGCACCAAGTGCCTATCCGCTGCAGGTCTTCCTGCATTTCGCTACAATTTTCTAATGCTGCAACTTCTCTGTATACTACAGCATCATCCGCGAAAAGCCGCATGGAACTTCCGACACTATCTACCAGGTCATATATATATATATATATATATATATATATATATATATATTACTTTAACGGCTGTAGACGTCTCTCCATTGATAACAACATGCTGTGTTCTGTTTGCTAAAAACTCTTCAATCCAGCCACACAGCTGGTCTGATATTCCGTAGGCTCTTACTTTATCAGGCGACAGTGCAGAACTGTATCGAACGCCTTCTGGAAGTCAAGAAAAATAGCATCTACCTGGGAGTCTGTATCTAACGTTTTCTGGGTCTCATGAACAAATAAAGCAAGTTGGGTCTCTCACGATTGCTGTTTCTGGAATCCATGTTGATTCCTACAGAGTAGATTCTGGGTTTCCAAAAACGACATGATACTCGAGCAAAAAACATGTTCTAAAATTCTACAACAGATCAACGTCAGAGATATAGGTCTATAGTTTTTCGCATCTGCTCGACGACCCTTCTTGAAGACTGGGACTACCTGTGCTCTTTTCCAATCATTTGGAACCTTCCGTTCCTCTAGAGACTTGCGGTACACGGCTGTTAGAAAGGGGGGCAAGTTCTTTCGCATACTCTGTGTAGAATCGAATTGGTATCCCGTCATGTCCAGTGGACTTTCCTCTGTTTAGTGATTCCAGTTGCTTTTCTATTCCTTGGACACTTATTTTAATGTCAGCCATTTTTTCGTTTGTGCGAGGATTTAGAGAAGGAACTGCAGTGCGGTCTTCCTCTGTGAAACAGCTTTGGAAAAAGGTGTTTAGTATTTCAGCTTTACGCGTGTCATCCTCTGTTTCAATGCCATCATCATCCTGGAGTGTCTGTATATGCTGTTTCGAGCCACTTACTGATGTAACGTGAGACCAAAACTTCATAGGATTTTCTGTCAAGTCGATACATACAATTTTACTTTCGAATTCACTGAACGCTTCACGCATAGCCCTCCTTATGCTAACTTTGACATCGTTTAGCTTCTGTTTGTCTCAGAGGTTTTGACTGTGTTTAAACTTGGAGTGAAGCTCTCTTTGGTTTCGCAGTAGTTTCCTAACTTTGTTGTTGTACCACGGTGGGTTTTTCCCGTCCCTCACAGTTTTACTCAGCACATACCTGCCTAAAATGCATTTTACAATTGCCTTAAACTTTTTCCATAAACACTCAACATTGTCAGTGTCGGAACAGAAATTTTCGTTTTGATCTGTTAGGTAGTCTGAAATCTGCCTTCTATTACTCTTGCTACACAGATAAACCTTCCTCCCTTTTTTTATATTCCTATTAACTTCCATATTCAGGGATGCTGCAACGGCCTTATGATCACTGATTCCCTGTTCTGCACATACAGAGTCAAAAAGTTCAGGTCTGTTTGTTATCAGTAGGTCCAAGAAGTTATCTCCACTAGTTGGTTCTCTGTTTAATTGCTCGAGGTAATTTTCGGATAGTGCACTCAGTATAATGTCACTCGATGCTCTGTCCCTACCATCTGTCCTAAACATCTGAGTGTCCCAGTCTATATCTGGTCTGGTAAATTGAAATCTCCACCTAAGACTATGACATGCTGAGAAAATTTATGTGAAATGTATTCCAAATTTTCTCTCAGTTGTTCTGCCACTTATGCTGCTGAGTCGGGAGGTCAGTAAAAGGAGCTAATTATTAACTTAGCTCGGTTATTGAGTGTAACCTCCACCCGTAATAATTCACAGGAACTATCCACTTCTACTTCACTACAGGATAAACTACTACTAACAGCGACGAACACTCCACCACTGGTTGCATGCAATCTATCCTTTCTAAACACCATCTGTACCTTTGTAAAAATTTCGGCAGAATTTATCTCTGGCTCCAGCCAGCTTTCTGCACCTATAACGATTTCAGCTACAGTGCTTTCTATCAGCGCTTGAAGTTCCGGTACTTCAACAGTGCAGCTTCGACAGTTTACAATTACAATACCGATTGTTGCTTGGTCCCCGCATGTCCTGACTTTGCCCCGCACCCTTTGAGGCTGTTGCCCTTTCTGTACTTGCCCAAGGCCAACTAACCTAAAAAACCGCCCAGCCCATGCCACACAACCCCTGCTACCCATGTAGCCGCTTGTTGCGTGTAGTGGACTCCTGACCTATCCAGCAGAACCCGAAACCCCACCACCCTATAGCGCAAGTCGAGGAATCTGCAGTTCCGTTGTAGCCTAACTGTACAAAGAAATACACAAATGGCAATTTTCTGGTTCAACCAATCTTTAAATGTAGCCCACTAGGCTACCACCGCCCTCAAATGGGTTTCATTTTGTTTGTCATGGGTACCATTTGTGGCATACACATGTGACAAACAATGAGGTCACAACTGCTTTTCACACCATAGACAGAATAAAATCTGGGGCAGGAAAGGGAGGGGAGTGCATGATCAGTGCAATGAACTAACTTACGTGTGACTGAGCTACTTAGTTTCATGTTCCATAGAAAGTTGTAATGTCATTTCACATTCACATCACCAATTTGTAAATCTGGCTATGTACTGAACAGTTATCCTACCCACCATCTTTAAAACATTACAATAGAAATTCTTTTATAAAATAGGAGTTGTCAAGGAAGATTGGTTGGCTGGAGAAGAGATCAAACTACGTGGTCATCAGTCACTCTGACCTGAGATTAACTAAAACCGATAAAATCCCACATTAAAAGAAGGAACTACAACATCCATAGAATGATAAACTATTGACAGGGAAGGAAGGAGAAGGCCAGGAGACGAGGTGAGGGAAAGGAACTGACTAATGACAGGGGCATGAAAGAAATCAGGAGACAAGAGAGATGCTCAGGATATAACAGACCCCATGAGGAAAGGAATGGGAAGGTAGATGGCCAGGGTGAACCACCAAGCCCAGTTGAAGCCAATCCAGACAGGATGAAGGGGGGAGCACGAAAGCCTGCCATCACCTCCACTCACCGATAAGGTGGAAGGAGTTGTCAAGGAAGAACTTTTCAGTTTGTTTTCAAATATTACTTTGGCACTGTCATTTTATATCACTAGACAAGTCAGCAAAAACTTTAGTTGTAGCATTGTACACCCATTTTTGTGTTAAGGACTACCTTAATGTGGAGTAAGAATCTCATTTTTCTTCTGGATTTGCAATTATGAACATCATTGGTCATTTTGAACTGCAGCGGATTGACAAAAATTTCAAGAGGGAATAAATATACTGAAGTAGTAGTAAAAAAGCCCAACTCAAACAGATGTCTACTAGAGGAGTGTGGGCATGCACCACATTCGTACAGCATGTTTTTGAGCAATTAAGATCTTTCTTAAGGCTGTTACCACAATCATTATTTCGTATGACATTGCTGAATGAAACTCTTAATTTGCTGATTAGTCTCTCCCCTAGAGTTACAATGATTGTAAGTGCAAATGTGGCAGAACTAAGTTGTTTTAGGAGCTCTAAAATGTGCTTTAAGAAGCTGATGTTATTCATGAATTGGCTAACAAGTCTCAGCCACAAACAAGCAACCCATAACGGCTAAAGTATTACAAAGCACAAAAATTCCCCATGTTGCTTGGCGCAGAGGGTCTAATGACATGATAATGCTGAACCACAGTACCGTCACTGTCAGACTGATCATCTGCCACGCACTTTATAAAACAACCAGGTTTTCACGGGCATTTGTATTAGGCCTATAGAATACTGGTTCGGCACCCTGTGACAGTGCTGTGGATTATTATTATTTTCCGCCACACAACGTACTGTTCGCAAGATAAAGTTATCCAAGGGGCCACGCAAGGAAATAAAATTTGTGTGGCAATGAGAAAAAACAATCAATTGAACGCTGTATTATTAAACAACATATCGTCACAGTAAATACGATGACCTAAATGGAACAGCAAACCCGTTGACATTGGCACACACAACCATAAGAAGTGATCTAATTCAGCCTTGGTACAACGGGCTCTGGCGGCATAAATAAAGCATTACACTTTTGATATAAATAACAGAATAAGGAAGAGGATGGCTTGTACCATAGAGAACCAAGGCGATACATCCAGCTTCGTATAACGCGGGGGGCCTAGACACGCTTCGGAAAGCAAGCAGTTTCCTCATTCCTTGCAGGTGTAATATACGATAGTAGATGTCATCAATTGTATATGGTTTAAATGACGTCTAAAATCAATGAATACGTGCACGTGCAACACGTAAAAACTAGAAACTTTACGACCGCTTATAGGACTATTTCACATTTCAGCGACACTACTGAACAGGGATTAGGTACACGCGACTAAAAAACTTATAAATGTTCAGCTTGTACTCATACTGACAAAGTCGGAAAGTTAATGTAAAATGACTCGTTTGATATCAAACATATCGTGCAAACCCATGGAACACGAAACTAAATAGTATTGTTTACACACAGTCGCGGTATTGGTATACAGGTATTACGTTTCAAACCGTTTACATCATATACGCAAATGTTAGTGTTTAAGTAACACCACACGTACTTTCACATAATGTTTACTATTTACACATTTTCGACAATTAAATTTTCTGTCGTCACCTTGTTCCTATAACCTTTAAAGAAGTCAGCACGTGGGCGGGAACATTCTTACCTAGCCAGAATCAGTATTCTGTTATATCTTTTACGGCTGTAAAAGCGAAACAAATTACAAACGTCCACATTAACCGATGCAACGCCCGTGAATGAGTTAAGCAGTTATTACGACCTGAAAGTTAAGCAGTACAAATCACAAATAGTTGTGGCAAACCGTTTACCGCGTATCCAAGTAACTATTAACACAGTCTAATAAAACGTAATACCCCAAAGAATGGAATGATATAATCTCCCTTTGCACGTTATAATGGGCTAGTGGATTAGAATTAACTTCCTGACAGAGAAAACGAGAGCTGTAATCAGGATGTGATGCACAGCTCGCTTTGGTTATATCCTTTACTAGGCATCAGTTACCGCTAAGTTTCCGTTGTATTACTGTTCAGATTATTGAATTGATGTAAAAAACGCTTTCTCTCAGTAGTACATTCTTTTATTCTTAATATTTGGGATTAATGGGTGACGCTGCACGCTTAACACGTTTCATCAACTCACTGCGATGAGTCAGCTAGGTTCTAACCTACGTCACTTGTGATTACTGCGACCTTGCCGTAACTTTCCTTGTATTGATCCGTGTTCACGTCATGCTTCAAATGTTACAATATCAGGACGAGTCATATTGACTGTAACACAAACTTATTACTAACGGTCTCCGAATCCACAAATACCATGTTCTAAAACAAGCTTTAACGTTTTTACTGTAATTTTATCGCAGCGTTTACGGAACTTCTGTTTCGGCATTGTGACTTCACATTACCACGACTCAACTAAATCGATTACTATTAAGTACAAAACTATCTAATAAGTGGTATAACGGCTTACATGCATTTTACCTCCTTTTCGTAAAATCTATACAGAACTTTACTTACAAAACTATTTCTTAACTTAATTATACACTTCAATTACTTTGCAGGCAGAATATACATTGCAACACATTTATTTATCCCTTTATTTTCTTTCAACGACAACATCGAGCAATTTATGCAGGACCCCCACCCCGCCCATATATGACCTATTCCTTGAAAGAAACTTCGCGGCGGCTATCGATCCCCGTTGATGCAGGAAACCTCCAGAATATTCCTGCGCCATCTACCAACACCCAGTTTACAGCTTTGCCGCCATTGCGGTGAAATTTTAGAATTTAATACATAATTTTTGGAATGCTTAAAACGTAGTGTCAAGTTCGAAAAACGTGAATGACGGTAAACTGAAGTATTTTGTGACATATATTCGTTCTTACGATTTACTGGCGTTCAGTTGTTGGTGGTAACTACTTTACGTCTGCGCAACAACATGTAAACCACGTGCACGCGACCTCCGCGCGCTACTCTGAGCAGTCGTCACGTCATTGGTGGATTCTCGGAGAAGGTTCTGGAACTTGGTGCAAAAGCAGTCAATAAAACCGACAGCGGAGGAACCCAGCGCCGATTTGGAATCAGAACAGCGGAGAGTGTGCACGTGTGTTATTTATTGAAGTTGTGCCTGCAATATACGCTAACGAAAGGTAAGATTTTTCTTCATCCTTCTAGCGTATGTTGTGGATAGATTTTATTGTGTATGAAATTCGAATTTAGTTCTTTATATTTTATTATCTAATGAAGTTTGCGTAATCTCCAGATTAGTTAGGGTGTTCAGTTGTGCACTATTTAGGATGGTTTCGTAATCACTTATCCTAAACGTGAAAGCTTTATAACATTAAGTAACGTTAGTACTCGCGAAATGTTCTGAAAGTCAGTGAAAATAACTAAACCTCTCATTGAACTACAGGTTAATTCTCATTATTTCAGAAAATGGCTGTTAAAGCACCTGCAGTGGGAATTGATCTAGGTACCACCTACTCCTGTGTTGGAGTGTTCCAGCATGGGAAAGTGGAAATCATCGCCAATGATCAAGGGAATCGTACAACACCTAGCTACGTCGCATTTACGGACACAGAGCGACTCATTGGCGATGCTGCTAAAAATCAGGTGGCCATGAACCCAAGTAACACTATTTTTGGTGAGTAGATTTTTGTTTTTTGTGAAGTGTGTTTATGCTTGCTTTTGAAATTTCTTACAAACATGGTGTTTATTTCAGATGCAAAGCGTCTTATTGGGCGCCGTTTCGACGACCAGGCTGTACAAAGCGATATGAAGCATTGGCCTTTCAAAGTCATAAGTGATGCTGGCAAACCAAAGATTCAGGTTCAGTACAAAGGCGAAACGAAGACTTTCTTCCCTGAGGAGGTTAGCTCAATGGTCCTGACAAAAATGAAGGAAACTGCAGAGGCGTACCTTGGTAAAAATGTCAGCAACGCTGTGATTACGGTTCCTGCCTACTTCAATGATTCGCAGAGGCAAGCCACCAAGGATGCGGGAGCCATTGCTGGACTCAATGTGTTGCGAATTATTAACGAGCCAACAGCGGCTGCAATTGCCTATGGTCTCGATAAGAAGGTAAGTGTAAGTAATCGCCTTCTAACTTCTCTTAACAGTAAGCATGGTTGTGACTTAAGTTTGAATTCTTTTTTCTCTCCTTACATGTAATATTAAATTTCCAACTAATTGGACCCCCCCACCCGGATCACACAGATTTTTTTCCGTACTTATTTAAATTCAAGTTGCTTAACCTTTTACTATCAAAGATTGTGAAAATTTTGTTAACTTGAATAACCCACACGCCCTACTGTTACATTGGAAAGACAATGCTTTGTGAGACATCTAACCGATGTCATCCCCTCTCATATAGTGAAATGCCTGTGCATTTCGAAAACAATCCCATTTGAACATATTTTTTTTTTTAATCCGAAACTTCTAAAAGCTGGATCAAATTTCAACCACTACCATACTTGACCACTTAGCTACAAAAGCTATAGAATGCCAACTAATCTGTATTCTAAATAAGCTTATTTTCAACATTTGATGCTAGATTGCAGTCTTTCTGGAGGAAAAGTATCATGCCTTAATAAAAGAGAATTGTTCAAAAGATCCTGAATATTGATAGGTCCAGTCCATACTACAGAAAGGTTTCAAGAAGTACCTGAAACTGCCAAATAACCAGTTTTATTATGGATGAAACATCACCACCCACCACCCCCCTCTTCTATTAAAGGATATAAGGTAGCCAGAAATTATTAGTGAACTTCAAAAATGTCTTCATCCTATACCATAAGTGAACACCTTTGTATTCTGAAAATTGTTGCCACTGTTATAGGCAATCAATGGTTTATTTACTGTTTGGTATGGTCAAGGCAATTGTTAACAGTGCCTACTGAATGTTAGGGGGCAATTCTTATGGAAAACAGGAATTATCAAGAACTAGATTTCATATGAGAAATGTAATTTCGTAACCCTGAATTGTGCATTTTAACCTAGAATTTAAATTTGTTATAATAAATTTTTTGAAATTTCAAAGTGATTGTATACATACATATATTTACTGCCTTTAGTTGCTGTAAGGTTAAACTGAAAGGAAGTCATAGTAGTATGTGCACCTGCTGTTGCTACCAAATTCATCTAATTTAAAGTAACAAGCCTGTTCTATTCAAAATTTTGGGAAAACATTGTTAAATAATTCTACCAAGTTCCTTATACATTTTGAACTTCCAGCTAGTCTTGATCATGTTCAGTGTCAAAATGAATATTAATGTTCAGGATTCCACAAACACCACTGCCTCTGTTACTTTCCTTTTTAGGGCTACCCCCACTCAAATTTAAAATGTTGTTGAAAATAGTTTAATAAATGCTTGCTAATTAAACTGGAACCTGCTAATACGACTATTTGTTTAGTTTTACTTAACAGCCCTAAACTTGCCATAGTGTTACAAATTTATTTAGATGTAAACATAAAAATATATTGAGCAGTACTATGGATCTATTTCTTTCCTTGATGATATCTTTTCTTCACCAACTCAATTACCACCTTCAAAAATTACCTACACTTCATACTACAGAGCCCTGTTGGTTCTTTTAGACCAACTTGTGTAACAAGCAGGTTTTTGTACTAAGTTTCCTCTGTACATGCAGTATTTTTTTTAGCATATGCACTGCTGTATACAGAACAGCAGTGCAACCATAGTTCATATTTTGTGATTCCCAAGAAAAATACTTATAATCCTTCCCATAAATACTTGCTTTCAGTATTGATCAAGATGAAATAACTAATATTACCTGTTAAAATAGTTAAAAATTCTTAAAGTTGCTCTTTCCTTTCCACAGGGTCATGGTGAAAGAAACGTGCTTATCTTTGACTTGGGTGGTGGTACATTTGATGTGTCAATTCTGACAATTGAAGATGGTATTTTTGAAGTGAAAGCCACAGCAGGAGACACTCATTTAGGAGGTGAAGACTTTGATAACCGCATGGTTAACCATTTTGTGCAAGAATTTAAGAGAAAGTACAAAAAAGACCTTACTACCAACAAAAGAGCACTGCGTAGGTTGAGAACTGCCTGTGAAAGAGCAAAACGCACCCTATCTTCGTCAACTCAAGCCAGTATTGAAATAGATTCTCTCTATGAGGGTATTGACTTCTATACATCTATAACAAGAGCAAGGTTTGAAGAGCTCAATGCTGACTTGTTCAGGTCAACTATGGAACCTGTGGAGAAAGCACTCCGTGATGCGAAGATGGACAAAGCTCAGATTCATGACATCGTGTTGGTTGGTGGGTCAACTCGTATTCCAAAAGTACAAAAGTTGCTTCAAGACTTCTTCAATGGCAAAGAACTGAACAAATCAATTAACCCAGATGAGGCAGTAGCATATGGAGCAGCTGTACAAGCAGCAATATTGGCAGGTGACAAGTCTGAAGAAGTGCAGGACTTGCTACTGCTTGATGTTACACCACTATCTCTTGGTATAGAGACTGCAGGTGGTGTGATGACGACTCTTATCAAACGAAATACCACAATCCCAACAAAGCAAACCCAGACATTCACAACATATTCGGACAACCAACCTGGTGTGCTCATTCAGGTAAGAAAATAGAAAAATCTTGTGAATTTTTGTTTGATCATACTTTTTGTAAAATTACCGTAATTTTGTGACTTACCTGATTCATTGTTACAGGTGTATGAAGGTGAGCGTGCCATGACAAAGGACAACAATCTTCTGGGTAAATTCGAATTGACAGGAATTCCACCTGCCCCAAGAGGTGTGCCTCAAATTGAAGTCACTTTTGACATTGATGCTAATGGTATCTTGAATGTAACTGCTGTGGAGAAATCAACTGGCAAGGAGAACAAAATCACAATTACAAATGACAAGGGCCGTTTGAGCAAGGAAGAAATCGAGCGCATGGTCAATGAAGCTGAACGTTACCGTGCTGAAGACGAGAAGCAGAAGGCAACTATTGCAGCGAAAAATGGACTCGAGTCTTACTGCTTCAACATGAAGTCTACTGTGGAAGACGAAAAGTTGAAAGACAAGATCTCCGACTCAGACAAGCAAACTATCTTGGACAAGTGCAATGAAGTTATCCGTTGGCTTGATGCCAACCAGCTGGCTGAGAAGGAAGAATTTGAGGAGAAGCAGAAGGAACTCGAGCAGATCTGCAATCCTATCATCACCAAATTGTACCAGGGTGCAGGAGGAGCTCCTGGAGGAATGCCTGGTGGTTTCCCTGGTGGATTCCCAGGTGCTGGTGGAGCTGCTGCTGGTGGTGCAGGTGCCGGTGGTGCTGGGCCAACTATTGAAGAGGTTGACTAAATGTGAAAGTGCTAAAGGTTAATCTGTCCAGTTCAGTGCAGTTTTCAGTTCAAGCTTCAAGATTTTTGTTAACTTGAAGTGTGCAGCAACATGTTACAGACAGAACTTCAATATAGCTCAAAAATCTTGTTTCGTTAGAAATGTTTTCAATTTCAAATCCATGTAAATTGTTGTTTGGCTTTAATTAAAGAGCTGTTCAGAAGAAAATGTAATTTTCATTCTTGTAAATGAAACCTTAACCATACACCTACAATTTGTTTGGTATAGTTTTTCAGACAACTGTGATGGAAATGCATAAACCATATTTATAATGTTGTGTATTATGTAAAGTGAAAGTTTAAAATGTTAAACATTTATTTATTCAAAGAGGGAAGAACTTTTCACCTGCAAAGGTGAAAAATGTGAATGTATTTTTCTTTGAAAATTTTGAAATGGGGTGAGACAGGTAAGAAATTTGCAGCCATTTAGGCTTTGTGGTTGTTAAATCTCTGCAATAACTGCAGAGGCATTGGCTTTGAATAGACTTGCTTTAATCAGCTGGGGGAGGTGACAGTATGAATTCAATGGCACTTTGGGTTTTTAATTCTGCTGTTGAGATGCACATTAAAGTACCACCTCTTGTATGGTGGGGTGAGATTGCCATTTAGAATAAAGGCATACTGACATAAGTCTAATAGTATGTGTAGTTGGAACCTTAACAGGTCCAGTGGTATGGACAAAGGTCTGTGGAATGGTTGGTATTCTGATCCCTTTACAAGCAAGGGGTTAAGTGGAATTTTACATTATGCAGCTATAGAGTTCCACCTGAAATTTGAGGGAGAGCTAAATATTGCTTAAAATTGACTTGAATCAGTCTTGAGTGTTACAAATGGTAAAGTTTTTAAAGCAGAACTTAAGAGAAATTGCAATCCTGTCGAGGTTCTTTACTTATAATAACCTTTGCTGATACAGCAGCTCTAAGCCAAGTACAAGGAAAAAGTTCCCAAACATGTTACGTGTACAGATAGACAACCAAGATATTGCACACGTCAGATGTGTGGTTCCAGAAAGCAACTGAAAGGAAGATTTGTCAAATGGAAGGCTACCACCATTAGTGTAGGAAATAGGTTCAGATTTTTTGTCACCCAGTTTAAAAAATGTAGTAATATGCTTTGTTATGTTAATAATTTAACATTCATGCTAAAATTTATTTGCAGTCATTGCAACAATTATGCTTGCACACAGCTTGTAGAAATTGACAGTCAACTGCAGGTGCCACAATCTGTTGAAATAGTGACTGGTATGTATGCTATCCCATACGAATCAATTTGTTGTGAAATGTCAGCCAATGTTAGTTAACAAGTACTTGGATTAAGTAACATGGTCAGCATTTTTGAAGTAGTCATCAGAAATCTAGACAGTAAGTGTAATGTGCACAGCTGCTTAAATCAGATGTCAGCTCAAATTGCCCCAAAATAGAACTGAAAGTGCTACAATAGTGGGTCTACTGTATCTGTGTAGTTATATTTACATTGAAACAGAATATCGTAATGCTTAAACATGTGGTCTTATTTGAAGTGGTCTGCCCTTTTAGTTGAAAATTGGTTCGCCTGAACATTAATAAGACACATGGCTTATAGTAGAATGAGTCACAGTAATGATAGGAATTTTTCATGTTCACAAAACAGTCGTAGAAAGTCCAGAAAAAATTATAAATGCAAATCAAATACTGAAATTCTGCTTTGTGTGACACTATATGAATGAGACATTGCAAGTTGATCTGGTGTGAAATTACCTTTTTCTCTGCCAGTGCTAGGAGGATGTTAAAAGTTTTATTAAAACATATTTAATGTTCTCTGAGAAAAAAACACTTTAAGAAAGTTCCCAAGTACATAATGTATTATTCCGTACCTTTCTTGGAAGATTTAGTGCAGTGCAAATGGTGATCATGAACTTAAAATTGTCGTCCTATCGACCACCACTCGCTCTCGGATGTAACTGATTGCATAAAGAACCTCAGCCTCCTCGTTTGTATGCTCTCCAAAAAATACTGTGACTTAGGTGGAGACTTACATCATTTTACAATCAGATGACATACAGTTTTGTAAGTGGTAGATGTGACAAACATCCTGAAAGGCTTCGTAAAAGCTACTTAGAAATAGCTTATTTTGAAACTAATATCAATGACCATGGGACAGTTGTAGCATGAGGGCAATGTGTGAAGCCTTCAATGACTGCTGTAGTAGAAGCTTATTGCAAGGCCTTCCACACAGTTAGAAATTCTGGTCATATGTAAAATAAGTGACAAAATTAGTGCCCAGACACTTCTGGGTCACTTCGAAACAAATTCAGAATAGAGCAAAAGCAGAAATATTGAACTCCATTATCAAATGTTTTTTCACGAGAGAAGGTAAAGGAATGATGCCTCAGTTTAATTCTCATACCACTGTAAAGATGAGTGATTTAGTTATCAATATGAGTGCCATTAAGGAACAACAAAAATAATTTAAAAGCCTACAACTTGATGGAAATGCTTTCAGATTCTATACGGAATGTGTAGCTGAGCAAGTTCAATTTTAACCATATAATAATATAGATCCCTCAAACAAAAAAACTGTGCATAGTACTTGAAAGGAAGCACGTACACCTACCAGAAGAATAATAAAACTGCAGTCCACTGTACCTCAAATCCATTTGTTCTAGAATCTTGTAACATTTGCTGAGCTCAAAGATTATGCGGTATCCCCTGCAGAATAAACTCTTAACATGCCAACCAGCATGGATTCGAAAAACATTGGTCATGCAAAACTCTCACTTGACATACTGAAACCCATGGATTGAAACAAGCAAGTAGATTAATTATTTCTTGAGTTTGAAAAGCATCTGATACAGTAATGTACCAATGTTTATTATTGGAAATACGATCAAATGATGTATCAAATGAATTGTGGGACCAGATTGAAGATTGTCAGGGAGGACACCGAATGATGTAGAAGTAAGTTCAAGTGTGCTGGGATCCTTGGTGTTTAGGTAGTATATTTTTGATCTGGTAGTATTAAAGAGTAACCTCAAAATTTGTGTTGATATTTATGTTATGTGTGAAGAAATATTGCCTGAAAAAAGATATACAAATATCCAGTCAAATCTAGGTAAGATTTGCGGTGTTACGTGGCTTTATGCTTAATTACAGACTTACTATTTTATCAGTTGATTTGTTTTCACCACATAACGTCCGCTGTTTACGTCCTCCTTCATTGCTGAGCGATGTATCACTTTTTGTTCTGACGCTGCAACTCTTCCTTTCCTATATCTTTACTGCTTTTATCTATATAAATGATGAACTATTGATTTTGCCGTTTAACAACTTTTTAATAACTGTGGAAGTATTACAGGCATCGGGTCCCACCTAATGTGTCACCCGCCTATACGTTTTACATGAACCTTTCAAGACTCGATCGATCTGTTTGCAAAGAGAAAGCAGAATATCTCTTCCTTTGACGTTGTCCGACAGCGACCTAGGAAGCTTGGCGCCCTCGCGGCCGAGGCCTTTCCACGGCTCACGGTAGTTTGCAACATTCGTTTTATTCCTTGCCACTACGTTGAACTTTCGTGGTGATTGTTGGGCTACGTAAGACACATTATCGGCAACATAAATAAACATTCTTCCCTCAGTATTTCTGAAAACCGAAAAAAACTTAAAGAACATAATAATAATAACTGTTCTTACAATTATTCGTATAAGTCTTGGTCAATTTAATGAGGGGTGGGACAGGCCTAAGCCTTGTGGCACCACAGATTCAAAGTGGCGGAAAAGTTGACAACTTGCTTTAGATGTCCAAAACTATAGGACTGTGCACTTAACAAAATACAATCAGATTGTATCGGATGACTTCAATCTGAATGAGAAACAAGCAGAGTCAGGTGACCCACACAAATACCTGGATGTAATGTATTGTAGGTACACTAGTTGACAGGATACTGGGGGGAATGAAGTCACTCCACAAAGGAGTCTGCTTAGAAAACACTTGCACACCTCATCTTAGGACGTAGCTTATGTCTTTTGGACCCATATCCCATACGACTGACAGGAAATATATACAAGGAAGGCAGCATGAATGGTTACAACTATGTTTGACTTAGGCTACATGAGAATGTCAAGGAAATAACTAACATTCTGGATTAGCAGATACTACACTTTAAAAGCCTACTGAAAAAGTGTGAAGAATCAGTATTAAGTGAGAAATTGGAAAATATACTACAGCAGATGATGAAGGCAAGGTTAAATTAATTGCAGTGCAGATTGAGTCGTTTAAACAGTTGCTCTTCTCATGCTCTCGTTGTAGATAGAATGGGAAGAAACTCTTAACGTGTGGTACACTTGAAGTATCCTCTGGCATGCAATTTAGAGTGGTTTGCCTATTATGTATGTGTGTGTAGAAAGTTTTGTGTGTCTGTATTAAAAAGAAGAACAAGTTATCTCCAAATATCGATACTAAATGTAATATTCTCATCCTCCAGTTTCTAATCTTCATCCACATTTTGTGTTCAGTAGATCCTTTTGAGAACACAACCTTTACAGATGAGCGGTGAGCCGTGGTATACAGTAATAAGATAAATAGCTGTCAGAACTATGATTGCAGACTGCATTGTCAATTAACTATTAGCAACTTGCAGTGCTCTACGTGTGATTTATGTGAACATAATGTAAATGACATAAATGTCCCAACTTCGAAAAGAAGCTGCTGTTTCTGTAGTTATGTTCATCGACTAGGAAAGGGATAATCAGGTGATTTATAGATTTGCTAGCCAACATTATTCAATTTAATTTTTGTAATTTGCCAGTATTCCTCTGTATAGTATTCTTGGAGCAAAATTTAGGACCCGACTTTGACTCTAGACCTGGAGGCAAAGTTTACATGTGTATGCCCATACTGCCAGTCGTAGGAAATTCTAGGAGAAGTGTAGCTTTTGTATAAGGGTATACTGTGTACAGAGTGCTCTTGTGACCCATTCTCGAGTACTGATCGAATCTTTGGCATCCGCACCAGGTCAGATGAATTGAAGATATCGAAGAAATTCAGAGGTGTGTTTGATACTGGTAGGTTTGCTCACCATGTGAGTGAATGTAACAGAAATGCTCCTTGAATTAAAAAGGTAATCCCTGAAGGAAAGACGACATCATCTTCATGAAACACTATTGAGAATGTTTAGATAACTGTCATTTGTGATAGTCTGCAAAATGATCCTACTGCCACTGACATTCATTTTGTGTAAGGACTGTGAAGATGGCATAAGATAAATTTGGGCTCATACAGAAGCATAAAGACAGTCATTTCTCATTCACTCCATTTGCAAGTGGAACAGAAAGGGGAATGACCAGCAGTGGTGCAATGTAATCTCATCCATGCACCTTATGGTGGTTTGAAAAGTATGTGTGAAAGTGTGCATAAAGATATTATTAATGTTTTGTACTGTGTTTGTTATGTAAATCTCAGCTCACCTGATTTTTTTATGTTACTAGCAACAAACATCATTTAAAAGAAAGATACTGAAGACTGAGTGAGTGTAAGAATCCCAAGACATTTAAATGGTCACTGCATGTTGACAACTTATATGGCCAGTGCTAGCTGATAACTTTCTGCTTCATGCAATAACTTGATGCCTCCTCTTCACATTCACTTGATTTTATAGACTTAGAAACATTTAGTCTGCAATGAATATACAGTTTGTCCCAGGAGGAATGTTCAGTATCCAGGCATGAGATATTGTTCAGCAGAAGTTACATGTTTAACAGTAGTGAAGATGAACAAATACTCGTAGCTCTCAACTTATCCGTGTTTACTGCACAGTTTTTTTTCTTGTTTCACTCCATACTGCCGCCTCTCAAAATATAGAAAGCAAAGAGCGTGCAATAGAAGAGATCTGTTTCACATTATCAAATGTGAAGACATGCCTGTAGCTCTTATGTAAGCCATTTTAGAGACTGTTTTTACTAGACTTTTTTTGCTTCAAATGCTTCCTGTGATACTTCTCAGTATTGGACATTCTTCCTGGGACAATCTGTATTGATTGTGCAATTCCTATCATACTGCTTCCAATGAGATTGTGTTTCCTATACATACTTTTATTTAGGAATTAATTTAAATGGAATGCCCTTATTAAAAGTAACAAGTCTCTGTAGCCTGTATTGCTAAGTCCTGCTTTTCATCAAACATAGAACAATTTTTTTTAAGAACTTTGTTTACTAGCATGTCACTAGACAAAAGAGCTCTATAGACATTTTATAAATTTGCAGTACTGAGTGAGCACCAACACTTCGTCTCCTTTAAAAGAATCACACATAATGATAGGCCAACTAACTGTATGGCAATTGACAGATGTAGAGGCAGCTTGGAATTCCCACAAAAATGTTACTGCAGAAGACAATGTTTATGCATCAAAAGATGTCTGCAAAGAGTAAGTTCGGACATTTATCTTTTTTATGCTGCTGTATTAACATGTTTCTACTCATCACCTGTATATCGTAACTCTGTATAAACAGCTATGTCCAGACTGACTGCCTCATTTTTTTTAAAAAAAATGTTGCTATTAAGGCAGTTTTGAAGCTCAACCCTTGAAAATTTGTGTTTGGTTTCTTGGTCAGAAGTAAAAAAAGAAATACATGTTTCAGCAGTTTTGGAAATTTAACCCTATGGGGATGAAATTATGGGCGAAAACTTTTCTCAAAAATATATCATTGTTTAATAATTACTGAAGTATTTTTAAAGTTACATCTATGAACCCTGGTGTATGACTTCTTGGTTACAAATATAAAAATGGAGTGATAGGAGATGAGATTTTCTATGAAAATGTTTTATAATTAAGGCCTTTTTAAAGCTGGATCTATGAAAATAGTAATTTGACTTCTCAAAAATAAAATGTTTTTCACTGTTTTTGATAATTCAACCTCTATGGGGGTGAAAGAGGGGATGGATGTTTTTCATGATCATTGTGCAAGCATTTTTCAAGCTAAATATATGAAAATAAAACAAAATAGAAAGAAACTTCCACATGGGAAATATATATTAAAAACAAATATTTCAAGACTTACCAAGCGGGAAAGCGCCGGTAGACAGGCACAATAAATTAACACACAAACACACACACAAGATTTCTAGCTTTTGCAACCAACGGTTGCTTCTTCAGGAAAGAGGCACAATAAACTAACACACACACAAAATTTACGAGGAATTTTTGAAGCTAAATCTCTGAAAAGTGTTGTTTGGCTTTCTGTTTAGAGATTGAAAAATGCGTGTTTCACTGTTTTTGGAACTTCAACCCCTAAGGTTGAAAAGTTTGGAGTAGGTATTAAAATCCAGGGAGAAGAAATAAAAACTTTGAGGTTTGCCGATGACATTGTAATTCTGTCAGAGACAGCAAAGGACTTGGAAGACCAGTTGAACGGAATGGACAGTGTCTTGAAAGGAGGATATGAGATGAACATCAACAAAAGCAATACGAGGATAATGGGATGTAGTTGAATTAAGTCGGGTGATGCTGAGGGAATTAGATTCATCTTTCCCTCTCCTTCTCTCTTTCCTGAAGAAGCAACCATTGGTTGCGAAAGCTAGAAATTTTGTGTGTGTGTTTGTGTGTTAGTTTATTGTGCCTGTCTACCGGCGCTTTCCTGCTTGGTAGGTCTTGGAATCTTTGTTTTTAATATAAATATATGAAAATTTGTATTTGACTTCTGTGTTAGAAATAAAACATAAACATGTTGCTGTTCTTGGAAATTGAACCCCTAAGGTGAAATAGAGGGTGAAATATTTTATGAAAATGTATCGTTGCAAAAACATTTTTGAAGATTAATCTCTGAAAAGTGTTGTTTGGCTTTTTGTTTAGAGATTGAAAAATGCGTGTTTCACTGTTTTTGGAACTTCAACCCCTAAGGTTGAAAAGTTTGGAGTAGGTATTAAAATCTAGGGAGAAGAAATAAAAACTTTGAGGTTCGCCGATGACATTGTAATTCTGCCAGAGACAGCAAAGGACTTGGAAGACCAGTTGAACGGAATGGACAGTGTCTTGAAAGGAGGATATGAGATGAACATCAACAAAAGCAATACGAGGATAATGGGATGTAGTCGAATTAAATCAGGTGATGCTGAGGGAATTAGATTAGGAAATGAGACACTTAAAGTAGTAAAGGAGTTTTGCTATTTGGGGAGCAAAATAACTGATGTTGGTTGAAGTAGAGAGGATATAAAACGTAGACTGGCAATGGCAAGGAAAGCGTTTCTGAAGAAGAGAAATTTGTTAACATCAAGTATAGATTTAAGTGTCAGGAAGTCGTTTCTGAAAGTATTTGTATGGAGTGTAGCCATGTATGGTAGTGAAACATGGACAATAAATAGTTTGGACAAGAAGAGGATAGAAGCTTTCGAAATGTGGTGCTACAGAAGTATGTTGAAGATTAGGTGGGTAGATCACGTAACTAATGAGGAGGTATTGAATAGGATTGGGGAGAAGAGAAGTTTGTGGCACCACTTGACTAGAAGAAGGGATCGGTTGGTAGGACATATCCTGAGGCATCAAGGGATCACAACTTTAGCATTGGAGGGCAACATGGAGGGTAAAAATCATAGAGGGAGACCAAGAGATGCACAGGATAGATTAGCATGGAGAGCTGTATCAAACCAGTAGTCTCAGGACTGAAGACCACAACAACAACAACCCCAAAGGAGGTGAAAGAGAGTCAGACTGATTCACTGACACATCATCACCCAGCCCAAACTGCTAAGGAGAGAAATTTGAAGTTTGGCGAGATTGTGGATCTTATACTGTAAGCATTGTTTAAGAAGGGATTGTCCAAAATTCCATTCCCAAGGGAGTGAAATAGGAATCAAAGGCTTTTTGAAAGAATGTTGCTACTGAGCAAATTTTGAAGCTAGTACTACGAAAACTGGTATTTGGTTTCTCAGTCAGAAAATAATAAATACATGTTTCAGCAGTTTTGGAAATTCAATCACTAAGGGTCAAAGGATTTTTAGGGCTACATTTATGACAACTGGTATTTGGCATCTCAGTTAGGAACCAAAAAAAGGGGGGGGGGGGGGGAGCTTCGGTATTTCTAGAAATTCAATGCCTAAGAGAGTGTAAAAGGGAACAAAAATTGTAAGAAAAAAATTCAGTATGTTAAAAAAAATTTTAAAGCTAAACTTATTAAAGTTGGTATTTTACTTCTCGGTTAGATATAAAGAAATGTTTGTTAGGGGATGAAAGTTCCTATGGAAATATCTCCACAAGAATGCAAAAGGCATGATTAACAAAAACTTTGGACTCCAGTTACCAGAATCACTTTCTGGTCAGACTGGTTCACTGACACATCATCGCCCATCCATCAAATAAAAACAAATAAATCTCTGCAGGTCGTACAGTCTATGTAAGTGAAGCAGTGGGCTCTAAGCTAGTTTTAAATGGAGAATATGTAATTTAAGTATAATAGTGGAAGGTCCTAGGTGGAATACAAGTAGTACACACTGCACAGTGAGGTGTCGAGTGGTTAAGAGATGGCTGAAATGATCTCTAAATTTTCAGACAATTTATTTATTTATGCATTTTTTTTACCTGGCAAGATTAAGGCCTTCAGGCCCTTTCTTACACCTAACCAGGCATAGTCAGATTGAATGAATTTCAGTTTCCACAGAACATTAAGGACGTATAACATGTTATACAGTATTAATGTTAAAGAAAAAAATAGAGATTATAACAGTAGTACAATGATAATTATAACAATCAAAAAATAATTATAACGATCAAGAATAATAATAATAATAATAATTGTAATGACTATGTATATGAAAGTAAACATATTTGTCTTTTATGAATGTCAGTCCTATTGCTAGTTGGGAATTTTCTCATTATGTTCTTGCAGCTTGTGACTTATTCTCATTGAGCAGAGACATAAGACGATAGAATGGGGTGAAAGAGATACAGAAGAGGTAGATAGGTGAGAGGAAGAGAAATAGAATGGTAAAATTCGAAGCTATGATGGAGAGCAGAAAGAAAGAGATGAGAGGGGCTCAACAATGGTGGCTATACCGTCCCTAATATGTAAGTTTTGAGTTCTTCCACAGAACTAGCAGACCAACAAAAGATGTTGTCCAAAAACTTAGAGACAGTTTCAGTCTTGGCTATGTGCTTGCTAACCACTCAATTAAATGGTGAGTGGTTCCTCTACTTTAAGACACAGAAATATCTCCTGGGAGAACATAGTGAGATGAAACTTTCCACTTCACTCTTTTAAATTATTATGTTCTGCATTATCATATTCTATTTCAAAACAGTTGCTTTACCACAAACTTTTCTTTTTTTAATTTTATACTGTGGAAAACAATTACTAAACACAAGTAGTTAATTCTCGATGCAGTCTCCGATAGCAGCTTCTCTGTTAATGCACACTTCAATTTATTCCACATTCGTAAATGTTTGGATCTACAGAAGATAATAAATGAATGCTGAAGAATGTAGTATTTAATTTCCTACACGAGACATTAAATGTGAAATTCCCAGAAAATTTGACATTTACATATTTACAGTATTTAACTTCAGTGATTATTTCACCATCTCATCTTCGTTTCCATCATCGACGGTAAAACTATTTTGGTGTAGCTCTTCAATCCGGTTGTCTTCTTCACTCTAGCTGCATCATACTTGATGAGTGACCCACCTTATATACTCATCTCTAGGCTTGCCACTACGATCATTTCCTACCACAATCTATTCACTTGGACTTTTCAGCAAGGACACATCATAATACACTACTGGAAAAAATTAGTGCACCCTTTTAGAAGTTTCCAAGTCACTCATATTTATTGTTACAACAGTGCATATTGAGTGTAAGAAATGATTACATTTACGGATCAATAGAACAAGTGGTCATGAGGTACCGAGTATCGACCTTGCCGAATCACCCGTACTGGAATGCGGTGTAGCCCCCACGAGCGGCAATACGTGTGCTGAGTCTGGCATCCAGTCAATTGTACAGACGGCGAATACTGTCTCAGCATACGCCGTGCCACACCTGCTTGGCCTGTCCACGTAGTCGCGTAAGAGTTATCCCACCGTATCCCATACGTGCTCAACAGGAGAAAGTCTGGTGATCGTGCTACCCTAGGAAGTTGTTGCAGATCTTGCAGACCACTTTTAGTTTCACAGGTAGTATGTGGGCGAGGATTTTACTGCCGGAACGACACGTCACCTTCCTGTTGCAAGAATGGCAAAAGAACGGGTCTGCCGACATTCCACACTTACCGAACACTAGTCGGCATTCCCTCTAGAAACACCAATGGTGAACGACATTTGTAGCTCGTCACATCCCAGACCACAAGGCCCGGGGTGGTGTCAGTGTGTCTCAGACGAATGCAGTCTACGAGACAGTGCTCACCAGGTCTACACCACATGCAAAACGACCGTCACTCACGTACGAGCCAAATCTACCGTCACGTTGGAGACCGCAGTGCACTGTCCCATCTTGCGAGTGATCCTCCAACGGCACCGGTCGGGCCGTGCACGTCGGTGTCGTGGCAAATAGCCTGGGGTGTAAGTGCCCACAGTCCCACTGTACAACCGGTCTGCGATAATTCGCGTCGACACCTGTGCCGCGGTAACTGTACGATCTGTCACCGCTGCCCTTACCGTACCCCAATGTCGGCAGTCACCTGTGCTGCTCGGACGTGCAGGACCTCACCTGTGGGTGTGAGAATGTTCACACGTCACTGATACTAGCGTCGTTACGACACGGCACATCTAACTTTTACGGCAATTCTCCGAAAGGACTGTCCCGTCACTTAAGAGGGCATAGTTTGACCCCTTCCGAACTGGCTCAGTCAGCTGTCCGTGGTGTGCTTGCCTGCTGCACCACACTGAGCCTTCTGACTGTGAGCAGTTCCAGACACATACGGCGTCCTGTTAGTTATGCCACTGTGCTGTCTGTTAGTGTACAATGCTGAAATCATTATCGGCACATCTGCTATCCCCCAGGTGGCATACGGGATGTTCGGAAATTCCCGTTATAAACTTCCGGAACGTGTAGAGGGTAGTAAGTACCGAACATTTTGAATAGGAACCGGTGCCCGGAATCGTACTGTAGCCATTCTACAACAGTTTCGACTCGGACGTGTACCTCGTCGACGTCTGCTCGGGGCGAGAGAAATGCCTCGGAGTTCCCTGTTACGGTATGCGACAGGGTAGAAGAGATGACGTGTACTGTGTCAGACGGTCACCGGATGTCACTTATTGGCCACTTTGCTGTGAGGCCGAGTCAGTACCTGTGCGTCACTGTCAGAGGAAATACGGTGCAGTACACGTTTGTGGAATACGCGGACGTGTACGGTGAAGCCGAAGGTAACAGAAGAGCTGCCAGTCGGCTGTATCAGGAACATTTTCCACACCGTCACACTCTGTCACACAAACTGTTTGTCTGAGTTACACAACAGCTACGAGAAACGGGTACCTTCACTGTAAATGACTGTGGTGCTCTACAGTAACACCGCACTCCTGAATTTGAAGGAGGTGCACTGCATCGCATCGAAGATAGTCTGGCAATGAGTTCATGACAAATTGCGCTTGCAATGGCTGTTAGTCACAGTACTGTCTCGGATGTCCTGCACGAGCAACAATTACATCCGTACCACTTACAAAGGGTACGCGCTACGGATTCAGCAAACTTTCCACAACGCGTCGCCTTCTGCACACAGTTCCTGCACCGTTGCGTCGACGTGCTACTGTTTCCGCATCGAGTTCTCTTCACAGGTGAATGTATGTTCGCAACAGATTCTGTTCTGAATGCTCAAAATAGCCACGTCTGGGTGGACGAAAACCCTGGTGCCACACGTGTTCGAAGATTTTGAGACGGGTTTGACAATGACGTGTGGGCAGGTATTCTAAACGGTCACGTGATTGGGCCGTACCTCCTTCCATCCGAGCTCCCAGGTCTCACATACTTAGTCTTCCTGTGACACGTAATGGACCTTTTCTCGGAAGTTGCGCCACTGAATGTCCGCCAGGATAAGTGGTTTCAGCATGACGGAGCACCACCTCACTTTTCAATCCGGACATGGATTCCTATTCAAAATGTTATGTACTCACTACCCTCTACATGTCCTAGATGTTTTTAACGGGAATTTCCGACCACCCTGTCTGCCATCATCGGATCAAAACTGACATTGCCTTTCTGGGTGCACTAATTTTTCTCCAGCAGTGTATATACTGAAACATTTTATCTCTTCATTTCATAATGTCATTTATTAAGCACATTTTCTCACTGCACAGAGCTGTAGTACCTCATGAAATAGCTATTAGTTTCTATACAGAATTTTTAGATGAGCTAGTCCCTCTTTTAACTAGAATATTCTGAACAAAAAACTGTGTCCCAGCTGTCGGAAGAACACATCCATCTATAAGAGGGGTTGCTGAAGTGACCCAAAAAACTACCATCCAATATCCTTGACATCCATTTGTTGTAGAATCTTCGAACATATTCTGTGGTCAAACATAATGAGATACATTAAACAGAATGACCTCCTTAGTTTCCAAAAGTATTTGGCTCAATACTACATCTATGCCCATTATCAAAAGTATAATCCTATGGGTATCAAGTGAAATTTATGAATCGATTGGTATGGAGGATTCAGCATATTATCTCATACGGGAGTCACTGACAGATGTAGAAGCAATCTCTGTCGATCTAGCTAAATCGAAGCAGATTTGTGCGTGCCTCACAGAGCTGTGCTGGGACCCTCACAATTCATGTTGTATAGTAATAATAATCTCCGATTCCGTGTCACTCCGTACCACATCCCGTGATGAATGGCAGAGTATTACGACACGGCGCTCAGATGGCTATTACATGATCTTCAGGGCCTGGTCACGGGGTTTCTTTTCCTTTCCTTTTTAATCTCAGACTTTTATCAGATGGTGCAGTTATCTATATGCATTACTGTCTTATAAAACATACGCAAATATTCTGTCAGATCTAAGACTTCAGAGTGGTGCAAAGATTGGCAATTTGCTTTAAATATTCAAAAATGTTAAAGTGTGCAGAAAATAGAAAAAGTCACAGTATCAGCAAGCCACAGTTGGAATCAGTCAACTCATACAGATATCTAAGTGCAATAATATGGAATGGAATGATCACAGGGGCTCAGTCATAGATAAACCAGGTGGCAGAGTGCTCTACCAACTGAGTTACCCGAGCACGAATCACGCCCCGTCTTCATAGCTTTACTTCTGCCAGTACCTCGCCTCCTACCTTCCAAACTTTACAGAAGCCCTCCTGCGAACCTAGCAGAACTAGCACTCCTGAAACAAAGGCTATTGCGGAGACACGGCTTAGCCACAGCCTGGAGGATGTTTCCAAAATGCTAGTTCTGCAAGGTTCACAGGAGAGCTTCTGTGAAGTTTGGAAGGTAGGAGCCGAGGTACTAGCAGAAGTAAAGCTGTCAAGATGGGGCATGAGTCATGCTCGGGTAGCTCAGTCGGTAGAGCACTTACCCGCGAAAGGCAAAGGCCCCAATTTTGAGTCTCGGTCTGGCACACAGTTTTAATCTGCCAGGAAGTTTCATACTTCCCCTACTTCATACTTTCCCTACTATTCGAAGAATAGTAGGGAAAAAGCAATTGGTCACAAAGGAGATTACTAACAAATCACTTGTGTGATCTGTCCTAGAATATTGCCGAGTGTGTCGGATCCATACCAAATATGACTGACAAGGAACATTGAACGTGTATGGAGAAGGGCAGTATGAATGGTCCAAGGTGGGAGTGTGTCACAGAAGTGCCGAAGAAACTGAACTTGCAGCCACTTTAAGAAAAATGGAAACTATCCTGAGAAAGCCCAATTACAACGTTTCAAGAACTGGCTGTAAATGATGACTATAAAAATATACCACAACCTCCTGTGTATCACTCCCATAGCAAATTCAAGGACAGGGTTAGATTGATTACAGTGTGCACAAAGGCATTTAAAAAGTGATTCTTCTGGTGCTTCATATGCAAATGTCCCAGGAAGAAAAAGTTTACAGTGTACCCAATATGTAAGTGTTCCACTGCAAGGTGCCTTCATTCCTTACTGATAAATCCGTCTATTCTTCAACAGTCTCCTGTAATGGCACAGTTCATGCTCTTCCAACACTATCACTTCTATCTTTGTAAGACATTCGACACCACGACAAATTGCAGATAGGCACAATGAAAAGACTGCTACACGTCGAATTTTCTGCCAAAGCGTGCTACAGAAAATGCAGAAACAGTCACACGAGCACTCACGCCTCACATGCACATGGCCGCTATTACTAACCACTCCGGTCAGAACGCAATTATCGCATTGAACGAAAGGAGAAATCCAGAGGGGCAGGGATAACGGGATCGGGGTGGGCGGGACAGAACTTGACGTCGGGTGGCGGAATGTGCAGAGGCCGGACGGTGGCAGGACAAGGTAGTTAGTGCAGTGTCGGGAGTTGTCGGGATGGGAAAGGGAAGAAATGAGAAACGCAGAGGGTGAGGACCAGAGAAGGGGAAAAGACTGACGAGTGCATTAGCAGGGGTGAGGGGAAGTGAACTGGGAGGAGGGACAGTGGGCTACTGTAGATTAAGGTCTGAATAATTTTGGGAGCAGTGAATGTGTTGTTAGGATAACTCACTCCTGCACAGTTCAGAAAAGCTGAAGGTGAAGGGGAGAATTTGGACGAGCTGGATCGTGAAGCATCTATCGAAATTGAGCACGTTGTGTCCAAATGCATCTCGAGCTGCCAGGTAGTCCACATTATTCACAGTCCACAGGTGGCTCAGACTGTGTGACGGGACTGGAGTAGGAAGTAGAGGGTGGGTGGAGTGGGCGACTCTAACGTCAGGGTCTTTCACAGTGATACAGTCTCTGTGAAAAAGGTTTGGGAATGGCATAGATACAGATCAGGATGTTGTGGAGCTCGTGTGGGAATGAAATACTACTTTAGGAGGGGCAGGAAGGATCTCGGGTAGGATTTCCCTCATTTTGGGGCACGACAGTAGGTAATCGGAGCCCTCGCCTTTCCCGCTGACCATGTTTCACGACCGTACAGAGGAGTGCTCCACATAACTTTCATGAATCTTTTTCGTATCAAAAGATTATTTTTTTGGGGGTCTTATTCATTCATTCTTTCACTCGTCATGTTCAGTAGATGCCTCACGAAAGAGAACATTAGCAGATGTGGACTGAGTAAAGGTTGTTGTTGTTGTTGTTGTGGTCTTCAGTCCTGAGACTGGTTTGATGCAGCTCTCCATGCTACTCTATCCTGTGCAAGCTTCTTCATCTCCCAGTACCTACTGCAACCTACATCATCCTTCTGAATCTGCTTGGTGTATTCATCTCTTGGTCTCCCTCTACCATTTTTACCCTCCACGCTGCCCTCCAATACTAAACTGGTGATCCCTTGATGCCTCAGAAGATGTCCTACCAACCGATCCCTTCTTCTGGTCAAGTTGTGCCACAAACTTCTCTTTTCCCCAATCCTATTCAATACTTCCTCATTAGTTATGAGATCTACCCATTTAATCTTCAGCATTCTTCTGTAGCACCACATTTCGAAAGCTTCTATTGTCTTCTTGTCCAAACTATTTATCGTCCATGTTTCACTTCCATACATGGCTACACTCCATACAAATACTTTCAGAAATGACTTCCTGACACTTAAATCTATACTCGATGTTAACAAATTTCTCTTCTTCAGAAACGCTTTCCTTGCCATTGCCAGTCTACATTTTATATGCTCTCTACTTCGACCATCATCAGTTATTTTGCTCCCCAAATAGCAAAACTCCTTTACTACTTTAAGTGTCTCATTTCCTAATCTAATTCCCTCAACATCACCCAACTTAATTCGACTATATTCCATTATCCTCGTTTTGCTTTTGTTGATGTTCATCTTATATCCTCCTTTCAAGACACTGTCCGTTCCGTTCAACTGCTCTTCCAAGTCCTTTGCTGTCTCTGACAGAATTACAATGTTATCGGTGAACCTTAAAGTTTTTATTTCTTATCCATGGATTTTAATACCTACTCCAAATTTTTCTTTTGTTTCCTTTCCTGCTTGCTCAATATACAGATTGAATAACATCAGGGAGAGGCTACAACCCTGTCTTACTCCCTTCCCAACCACAGCTTCCCTTTCATGTCCCTCGACTCTTATAACTGCCATCTGGTTTTTATACAAATTGTAAACAGCCTTTTGCTCCCTGTATTTTACCCATGCCACCTTTAGAATTTGAAAGAGAGTATTCCAGTCAACATTGTCAAAAGCTTTCTCTAAGTCTACAAATGCTAGAAACATTGGTTTGCCTTTCCTTAATCTTTCTTCTAAGACAAGTCGTAAGGTCAGTATTGCCTCACGTGTTCCAGTATTTCTATGGAATCCAAACTGATCTTCCCCGAGGTCGGCTTCTACTAATTTTGCCATTCATCTGTAAAGAATTTGCGTTAGTTTTTTGCAGCTGTGGCTTAATAAACTGATTGTTCGGTAATTTTCACATGTGTCAACACCTGCTTTCTTTGGGATTGGAATTATTATATTCTTCTTGAAGTCTGAGGGTATTTCGCCTGTTTCATACATCTAGCTCACCAGATGGTAGAGTTTTGTCAGCACTGGCTTTCCCAAGGCCGCCAGTAGTTCCAATGGAATGTTGTCTACTCTGGGGGTCTTGTTTTGACTCAGGTCTTTCAGTGCTCTGTCAAACTCTTCACGCAGTATCGTATCTCCCCCTATTTCATCTTCATCTACATCCTCTTCCATTTACATAATATTGTCCTCAAGTACATCGCCCTTGTATAGACCCTCTATATACTCCTTCCACCTTTCTGCTTTCCCTTCTTTGCTTATAACTGGGTTTCCATCTGAGCTCTGGATATTCATACAAGTGGTTCTCTTTTCTCCAAAGGTCTCTCTAATTTTCCTGTTGGCAGTATCTATCTTACCCCTAGTGAGATAAGCCTCTACATCCTTACTTTGTCCTCTAGCCATCCCTGCTTAGCCATTTTGCACTTCCTGTCGATCTCATTTTTGAGACTTTTGTATTCCTTTTTGCCTGCTTCATTTACTGCATTTTTATATTTTCTCCTTTCATCAATTAAATTCAATATTTCTTCTGTTACCCAAGGATTTCTACTAGCCATTGTCTTTTCACCTACTTGATCCTCTGCTGCCTTCACTACTTCATTCCTCAAAGCTACCCATTCTTCTTCTACTGTATTTCTTTCCCCCATTCCTGTCAATTGTTCCCTTATGTTCTCCCTGAAACTCTGTACAACTTCTGGTTATTTCAGTTTATCCAGGTCCCATCTCCTTAAATTCACACCTTTTTACAGTTTCTTCAGTTTTAATCTACAGGTCATAACCAATAGATTGTGGTCAGAGTCCACATCTGCCCCTGGAAATTTCTTACAGTTTAAAATCTGGTTCCTAAATCTCTGTCTTACTATTATATAATCTATCTGATACCTTTTAGTAAAGGTATACATTCGCATAAGACAAAGACGTCATACTGTATTTACAATAAATTTTCACTATGTACTGCTTAGTGCTGTTCGTGTTTACAAAACATGAATTTACTCAAGTAAATTAGTTAGAAATTTTCTAATTTGAGGAAAGACACTGCCCCATCAGTTATACCAGACAGATGTCGTCTATTTGCTGTCGGTAGCTTGATATTTACTTGATGACAATTGTATCTCCAAAGAAACTATTTTCTATCTTTATAAATACTGAGTCCTGGTATATACCCTAATTAAAATACTTTGCGATTGACATTTGTGTGAGTTGAACAGTAGGGCCCGGCCACGAGCCACGTGCTGCTGTGTTGCTCGCTTTGCAGATACGTGAAGGGTGGCAACACTGCACACTGTCAGACACAAACTAATTTGTAGAACGTCATTATGTATCATAAATTTTATAACAAACACTGCTACTTGCCAAATAACTATCAGAACTTGTCAATCCCCGAATCCAGATATTCGGATAAGTTATACAATGCGCAGATATGAAATACGATTTCAGTTTCCTTTTGAATCGATAGGGATTCCCAGTCTTTTGCTTCGCATTTCACGGGAGCCTGGTGGGTGTCTTACCACTATAGTTTTCGACCCTAGACAAGAAAGCAAAGTATATTTTAAAAGTATTTTTGTTTCTCGTACTGTCAACAGTGTGTATAGCTGCTTGTTCGAAAATGATTTTTATTATCGGCGACAAAAGCCGTTGAGGAGTAAATGTATTGGCGAGAGAGAAGAAGTATTCTGAAACCCTTAAAATGGCATCTGCAATATGTACAGTTCTCTACTTTAGGCAGTATGACAGTAAGTTTATTCTCGTTTCTACTGAACAAATACTTTGTTTACTTCAGTTGCACTGTCCCAGAAGATAAGTTTATAAGATGACAGGGGATGAAAATATCTAAAATAAGTAAACACTGTTGTCACTGCATCAGCAGAGTGAGAGATCCTCCTAAGGGCACAACTGCCAAACTCAGCTTCATATCTATCCGTGTGTGTGTGCAAGTGTACACCTGTCCTTTTTTCCCCCTAAGGGAAGTCTTTCCGCTACCCTCTCCCTTAAAACCCACATCCTTTCGTCTTTCCCTGTCCTCCCCTCTTTCCTGAAGAAGCAACCATCGGTTGTGAAAGCTAGTAATTCTGTGTGTGTGTTTCTTTAGATAATTTATTATACAATAATTTTATTCTCTGTCAGAAAATACCGTTTTTGAGCTTTTTCTTTGTTTTTCCTCAGTAAATGTTAAGTCCACACTGTCTTTTGTTCCATGATATGTATACAACTGTTAGCGACATCATTAGTCGTGTGTTCCCTGACAGACTGACAGATGTACTCACTCGATCCAATAAATATAGACAACCATTTCTAAGCAGTTCTCTACAATGAGCCCAAGAACTGCTTGCCATATGTCTGTTTCCTGAAAATTGAAGACAGTGTCCCCAAAAAAGAATTCCATAGCTAGGAATTGAGTGTACATAGGAACTGTGTTACCTCAAAACGTTGCCTGTTACAGACTACTGCTAGAAGCCTGAAAGCATAATATGCTGAGGACATTCTTCTTGCCAGAATCTTAGTGTGTTCATTTCATAATCACTGACAATTAATATCCATACAATTGATAGATTACTCATCTGTGAATAATGTAACACTGTTGTTTCCCCCATTGTGCTGAAGTGCATGCCACTGGTTTTCTCTACGATCAATGAAAATTCCTCACATCTGTGTTTCCAAATATCCTCGAGGGTGTCATTTGCATTCTCTATCCAGAATTCTGCTGTTTCATCAGTGACTATGATGTCACTGTCATCAACAAATAGGACTTTAATACTTCTGGTGCTAAAATACCATTATTAAACTAAACTAAAAAACTAAACACCATTTGAACAGGCCACACATAAGGAAGGGCTCGTGGTCAGCAAATTGCTCTCCTGGCTGTTGTTAATTTTCGTGACTGGTGCTAGTACTTCTTAGTCAAGCAGCTCCTCAGTTTGCCTCACGAGGGCCGAGTGCATCCCGTTTGTTGACAGCGCTCGGCAGACCCAGACGGCCACCTGTAGAAGTGCTGACTGAGGCTGAAAGAGCTTAACTTTGGTGATCTGACAGCACTTCACAGAACAAAAAGTGTAGCATCCTATGGATATAATAGTAGAGAGTAACAAGTGGAATCTGTAAATTCATACAAATACTTGGGTGTAACACTTAGTAGGGACATGAAGTGGATCACGTAAGCTAAGTTGTGGGTAAAACAGGTGGTAGACTTTGGTCTAATGGCAGAACACTATGGAAATGCAATCAATCTCCAAAGGAGATTAGTTACAAATCTATCATTTGACCCATTCTAGAATACACTGAACTGTGTGGGACTCCTATCAAATGGGACTAATAGGTTATAATGAATGTCTACAAAGAAGGGCAGCACCAATTGTCACAGGTTCATTTAATCTGTGGGAGAGTATCACAGAGATTACCTAAGTTCTGAACTAGCTGATTCTTGAAGAAAGATGGAAACTATCACGAGAAAGTCTAACGATAGTTTCGAGAACTGGCTTTAAACTATAGCTCGAGGAATATACTACAACCTCCTCAGTATCACTTGCATAGGATTTGTGAGGATGAGATTAGATTAATTGCAGCTCACACAGAGTCATTTAAGCAATCATTTTTCACATACTCTGTACACGAATAGAACAGGAAAACACCCCAGTAACTGGTACAATGGCACATATCCTCTCCCATGCACTTCATGGTGGTTCACTGAGTATAGGTGTAGATGCAGATGTAGATGTATAATTGGAAGCCATTGGAAAAAGATAGTTATCGCCTGTCTGAAACTGCATAATATGAGCCTTTTTGAGGTTAAAACTTAAAACATTATCTGTGACCTAGTTGCAGGCCAGTTCAGCTGTGTCTGCTGGTGTCAAGTTTGGAGCCTCAGTTTGTGTGCTCGTGTCATCTGCAAACATTACAATTTTTGAACTGCTCTCTAAACTCATTGGAAGATCGTTATGTAACTTATGTAAGTTTCTCAGATTACTTTTTCTGTGACCGTGATACAGTCTATAGCCTTGCCGCAGTGGTAACACGGGTTACTGTCAGATCACCGAAGTTAAGTGCTGTCGGACTAGGCTAGCACTCGGGTGGGTGACCGTCCGGTCAGCCGAGTGCTGTCGGCAAGCGGGATGCACTCAGCCCTCGTGAGGCAAACTGAGGAGATACTCGACTGAGAAGTAGCGGCTCCGGTCTTATAAACTGACTTATGGCCGGGAGAGCGGTGTGTTGATCACGTGGCCCTCCATACCCGCATTCGGTGACACGTGTGGGCCGAGGATGACGCGGCAGCCGGTTGGTACCATTGGGCCTTTGTGGCCTGTTAGGATGGAGATTAGTTTTAGTGATACAGTCTGTTAATGAGATCGTCTGCTTTCTGCTATGGAGGCAAGATCCCATCCATCCAAGAGGAATGCCATTAATGGCATAATGCTTTAGTTTGCTAAGTAGAATTTTGTGATCAATATAATAAAAATCTTTGGAAAGGTCACAGAATATACCTGGAGGTTTGCTAGTACTTCATATTTTAGTTCTTGTATTGCTTTCTCTGTGGAGAATTCTTTGCGAAAGCCAAACTGAGAGGCAGTTAACAAGTTCTATGCAGTTAATGAGTCAGTACTGTATCATCGGATACTTTTTCAAATTTTTTTTTAGAAGATTGTGTAATGTAACAGACCGAGATGGTTATATTAAATACAAGTATATGATACACACAACAAATAACATAGAACACAGTATACGCATATGTTTCATTTTCATAATTTTTCTTTCAATTCCTACATTTCCTTATTGTCTTCCAGTGGTTGTTTTCAGTTATAATGATTTCTTGGTAATTTATGCTTCATTTTCAGTCATTATTCAGTAAATGAAGCAGCTAACAAAATCAATCAGTAATAGATATATGAAAAACAATTCATTTAATCTTCACCAAAGTATCAGTTTTCGTAAAGTTACATGTACTGGGAGAACCGTCACACTAATTAGTATTCTACTTCTCGTGACTGAACGTTACAGCCCAAAATAAGTGAGAAAAAATGTTAAATTAAGAGAAGTGAAAGATAAATGTGGGAGGTTTTGTACTTTCATCAGAAAACTAAATATTGATAAAAATCATCATTGTAATTATATTAGTTCACATTGTCATGTAAATGTTAACATGAACCTCATAGTTCAGTATGTTACAAACAGTTATTATGAATAAATGAGGAAAATTAAAAATATCCTGTATTGAAAAGTTATTTAAAAATGTAATTACATGAAGAAATAATTAACAGCCAGTCAGCTGCAAAATGGGTGGTTTATATAAATTCCTTGATTGTGTTTTCAACATGCATAGAAATGTCTTCTTCAGAAGGAAGATAGTGATGACCTAAACAGGTTAACAGTGAAGAAGACAGTTTTATAAACATTGAAAGCATGGTCAGGGGATTTAAATAAACCTTACATTTTGTATCTAATTGGCTCTTATTATTTCTTCACAAAGCTTTTATCCTATGGTTGCTACTTCAGTCATGTACAAAATTTTAAAATGTAATTTTCATTAGAATATAAAATAATGCAAAAGTAACTGCTGGACTGCTCCAGTGAACAAGAACGATGCACTAATATGATCGACAATTGTCACCACCTCCATTTCATCAAATTTGAACATTAATGTGTCATTTCCCATTCCAAAAATTTTTATATTTACAAGAACCTCAGTAAATTAATCACAGTTATTTAACTAAAATTTTGAAAAATGTATGTCTTCATTGTGCGTAGGATCATTACAATTGGAAGGAATGATATAAATCTGTAATTAGAGGTGGTTTGCTAATTTACAGTTTTGTAGATGGGTGTTCACTCAGCCTATTTAAATCTGCCACAAAAATACATGCCACATATCACTGATTGTTTAAAAAGATAGTTTAAGTTGTATGTAAGTCAATACAAGATTTTAATTTTCTACTGGTTCATGGTGTGGGTTCCTGTAGTCATGTCCTAGTTCATGAACCACGGGCAACATATGAGTGGCCAAGTAAGTGGTCCCGACAGTCGGGATACCAGTTACTTTGGAATAAGGCTGGGCATCTCGGACATATTTTGAGTCGTGGTCACCTTTGTGCTCATACAGCAAAGACTACCAAATCCACCGGTTAGTCCCTCAACCGTTAGGGGTAAAACTCAATGGGTCACGGGGCAAGTAAGGCTAGCAACCTGCTTCCCCGATACTTTAAATATGATGCTGGCAACAATCAGAGCAAAATGCCTCGGACCTTTGGAGGTGACAGAGTCCCACCTCTAATTGACAAACCAGGGACTCCTAAGATACGACTTGGCAAACAAATGGTAATGAGATGGGGAGCTATTAATATCAATGGAGGCTACTCTGGGAAGAAGGTAGAGCTGGAAGAGGCTGCAAGTAAGATGGGGCTGGATGTTTTAGCTGTTAGTGACATTCGGGCAAGGGGTGAGAAAGAAGAGGAAGTGGGAGAATACAAGGTCTACCTGTTAGGAGTCAAAGCAGGAATAGCACAATGGGGTGTAGGGCTTTACTCAGGAAAGAAATGGAACCTAGCATATTGTGAAGGGACAGATCAAGATAAGATGGATAGTTTTTATGAGGCACTCAGTGATGTAGTTGTTAGAGTAAAGGACAAGGACAGTGTTCTGCTCATGGGTGATTTTAATGCCAGGATTGGAAATCGAACAGAAGGGTATCAAAAAGTTATGGGTAAATTTGGAGAGAATATGGCGGCCAACAGGAACGAGAAACAACTCTTGGATTTCTGTGCCAGTATGGGCTTAGTAATCACAAATTCCTTTTTTAAACATAAGAACATTCACTAGTATACTTGGGAAGGCAGGGGAACCAGATCTGTCATTGACTATATAATAACAGATCAGGAATTCAGAAAGGCTGTGAGGGACACACGTGTATTCAGGGGATTCTTTGATGACACTGATCATTGTTTAATCTGCAGTGAAATTGGGATTGTGAGGCCAAAAGTGCAGGTGGTCAGGTCCATATGTAAGAGGATAAGAGGGAAGAAACGTCAGGATAAGGAAATCAGGCTAAAGTACATAAGAGCGATCTCAGAAAGGTACCAGTTAGTTGAATGTAGGCAATTACAGTCATTGGAAAAGGAATGGACAAGGTACAGGGACACAGCACTAGAAGTGGCTAAAGAATGTCTTGGAACAGTAGTGTGTAAAAGTAGGATGAAGCAAACAGCTTGGTGGAATGACACAGTCAAGGCAGCCTGTAAAAGGAAAAAGAAGGCGTATCAAAAATGGCTACATACTGGAACTCAGGTAGACAGAGAAAGTTATGTTGAAGAAAGAAACAAAGCCAAACAGATAATTACAGCATCCAAGAAGAAATCTGGGGAAGACTTTGGAAACAGGTTGGAGACTTTGGGTCAAGCTGCTGGAAAACCATTCTGGAGTGTAATTAGCAGTCTTCAAAAGGGAGGTAAGAAGGAAATGACAAGTATTTTGGACAGGTCAGGAAAACTGCTGGTGAATCCTGTGGATGCCTTGGGCAGATGAAGGGAATATTTTGAAGAGTTGCTCAATGTAGGTGAAAATACGATCAGCAGTGTTTCAGATTTCGAGATAGAATGGGATAGGAATGAGGATGGAAATAAAATCACATTTGAGGAAGTGGAGAAAATGGTTAATAGATTGCAGTGCAATAAAGCAGCTGGTATGGATGAAATTAAGTCGGAACTCATCAAATACAGTGGAATGTCAGATCTTAAATGGCTACACAGGATAACTGAAATGGCCTGGGAGTCGGAACAGATTCCATCAGACTGGACGAAAGCAGTAATCACACCAATCTTTAAACATGGAAACAGAAAAGATTGTAACAACTACAGAGGTATCTCTTTAATCAGCATTGTGGGTAAAATCTTCTCGGGTATTGTTGAAAGGAAAGTGCGAGTATTAGTTGAGGACCAATTGGATGAAAATCAGTGTGGGTTTAGGCCCCTTAGAGGTTGTCAGGACCAGATCTTTAGCTTACAGCAAATAATGGAGAAGTGTTATGAGTGGAACAGGGAACTCTATCTATGCTTTATAGATCTATAAAAAGCATGTGACCGGGTTCCTAGGAAAAAGTTATTGTCTGTTCTACGAGATTATGGAATAGGAGGCAAACTTTTGCAAGCAATTAAAGGTCTTTACATGGATAGTCAGGCAGTAGTTAGAGTTGACGGTAAATTGAGTTCATGGTTCAGAGTAGTTTCAGGGGTAAGACAAGGCTGCAACCTGTCCCCACTGTTGTTCATATTATTTATGGATGATATGTTGAAAACAATAGACTGGCTGGGTGAGATCAAGATATGTGAACACAAAATAAGCAGTCTTGCATATGCGGATGACTTAGTGGTGATGGCAGATTCGATTGAAAGTTTGCAAAGTAATATTTCAGAGCTAGATCAGAAATGTAAGGACTATGGTATGAAGATTAGCATCTCCAAAATGAAAGTAATGTCAGTGGGAAAGAAATATAAACGGATTGAGTGCCAAATAGGAGGAACAAAGTTAGAACAGGTGGACAGTTTCAAGTACTTAGGATGCATATTCTCACAGGATGGCAACATAGTGAAAGAACTGGAAGCGAGGTGTAGCAAAGCTAATGCAGTGAGCACTCAGCTACGACCTACTCTCTTCTGCAAGAAGGAAGTCAGTACCAAGACTAAGTTATCTGTGCACCGTTCCAGCTTTCAACCAACTTTGTTGTATGGGAGAGAAAGCTGGGTGGATTCAGGTTACCTTATCAACAAGGTTGAGGTTACGGATATGAAAGTAGCTAGGATGATTGCAGGTACTAGTAGATGAGAACAATGGCAAAAGGGTGTCCACAATGAGGAAATCAAAGAAAAACAGGGAATGAACTCTATAGATGTAGCAGTCAGGGCGAACAGGCTTAGATGGTGGGGTCATGTTACATGCATGGGAGAAGCAAGGTTTCCCACGAGACTCATGGGTTCAGCAGTAGAGGGTAGGAGGAGTCGGGGAAAACCAAGGAGAAGGTACCTGGATTCGGTTAAGAATGATTTTGAAGTAATAGGTTTAACATCAGAAGAGGCACCAATGTTAGCACTGAATAGGGGATCATGGAGGAATTTTATAAGGGGGCTATGCTCCAGACTGAACGCTGAAAGGCATAATCAGTCTTAAATGATGATGATGACTGGAAACAACTTCGTAGCCAGCAGAATTACTACTTTTTGGTGACCTGTTGTATTCTGTGATTTCCTTAGGAGTTGCATTTTTCAAACTAATGTCTGATGGTGGGTGGTAAACGCCGTTTCTGCACAAATAAATCTGACACATTTGTATTTCATTGTTTATTACTGGCAAACAGTGTCTGCAGCACCTGTGAGAAAGTAATCATTGAATTTGGTGGCCAAAGATTTAAAAGTGTCACCATTTCCTCTATTACTATTTTCTGAGAGCTCAATTTCAGTTGGATGTTTACTGTTTTCTTTCTTGTTTAATAATGATCCATACATATAGTTTTTACCTTACTCTTAGAGTATTTTATTTTTTCCAGATTGTTCGTGAGTTTTGCTTGTTTTTCAAATGAACATATATGGTTGCAGAAAACTTTTCTAGCCTCAAACATCTATGATGTATATATGCAAACTGAAGCAACAAATTAAAATTTGCACAAAGGTGAGGAATAGGAATTTGGATTTAGGAGGGAGGAGTGCTAGGGTAGGCCGTGCAGCTGTGCCAAGGTTAGTGTACCTGCCTAGGGAACAGGAGAACCGGGTTTGAATCCCGGCCTCGTTACAAATTTACATCTGTCATTTCAGTCTGCATTTCCTTTTTTAATTATGTAGTGGAAGATTTGATAACATTGGTGGTAATGGAGTTCCAGATCTTGACTGCTGCTCAGTCTCCAAATTATGTCGTGCTGTCTATTCCTAACATGTGGTACTTGAAACGTAGGAGTTTCCATCACTTCTCCTTACTTCTGGGTAATTTTTGTACTTATTCGTTTTAGGGGAAAACCAGACTCATTGTACCTTAGAAATAAATGTAAGAAAGAGCTCAATTTACCATCAACACTGTCTGCTTTATAAACTACTCCCCAGTGGTGTTCCCATAATTTCTCTCTAAACACTACATGTTTCCAATTAATTGTAGCTGATGAGCAAAGCATCCAGAAAAAAATGCAAAGCAAACAATTTTATGTTAACCTTATATTACGCATACTTAATTGTCATTTATATTTGTTAAGGTATTGTTTATATGTGTCTTCGTATATAAACGGTCAAACTTTTACTGACCTATAAAGTTCATTTTATATAAGCAGCTCACCCTGCCTTAACAGGGAAGAGGAGGGAACCGGCAGAAAAAGGTTCCTGTTGGAGCACAAAATAAGCAATATGATCCTCTTTAAAAGACAATGACAGAAAAATGGAGAACCAGCTCCCTCAATCCTCATTCTGCCTTCTTAATAAAAAATTTTGGCACGCAATCATCTTTGTGCATTTTGGGGTTAAGGCGAGTAGCAGAGAGACACTGACAGTTGAAGAGAGAGGGGAAAGAAAGAAAGAGGAGACAGTCATTGTGGGAGAGAAGAGTGACAGTGAAAGAGAAAGGGAAACAGATGAAGACAACAGCAATGGCAACCAAAGAGTGATCAGATAACACATGTGTTACGACAGCAAAAGGAACCTGTGACCGCTGGAGGCAGTTCCAGAAGTTCCTCCAAAAAATCGTAACACAACACACACACAAATGTAATACTAACTAATGTAAATCCACCCAATGATGGAGGTTTAAACTTTTGAAACGCGCCATGGAAATAAATAAAACGGTGACTGGTAACAGTAAACTTGTTTCATTTAATGTCAGTAACAGTCACGGTAAAACTCAAATGTTTTCTTCAACGAAGGTTTATCTGTACCAAACACTCATGTCATCATTATCAATTTACAATAAAGTACATTTTGGAGAATAGGGAGTTAAAAAATATATCCTGTAACAGAATCGTTATTAGGAGAAAGAAAACTGACATTCTATGGATCAGAGCATAGAATGTCAGATCCCTTAATTGGGCAGGTAGCTTAGAATATTTAAAAAGGGAGATGGATAGGTTAAAGTTAGATATAGTGGGAATTAGTGAAGTTTAGTGGCAGGAGGAACAAGACTTCTGGTCACATAATACAGGGCTATAAATGCAAAATCAAATAGGGGTAATGCAGGAGTAGGCTTAATAATGAATAAAAAATAGGAACGCACATAAGCTACTACAAATAGCACAGTGAACGCATTATTGTTGCTGAGACAGACACGAAGAACCTGCCTACCACAGCAGTACAAGTTAATATGCCAACTAGCTCCACAGATGATGAAGAGATTGAAGAAATGTACAATGAGATAAAAGAAATTATTTGGGTAGTGAAGGGAGAAAAAAATTAATAGTCATGGGAGACTGGAAAAGGAAGAGAAGGAAACATAGTGGGTGAATATGGAAAGGGTGTAAGGAATGAAAGAGGAAGC
The DNA here is from genome assembly GCF_023897955.1 of Schistocerca gregaria. NCBI lineage: Eukaryota > Metazoa > Arthropoda > Insecta > Orthoptera > Acrididae > Schistocerca > Schistocerca gregaria. The sequence goes on along the minus strand of NC_064929.1, from coordinate 91,876,663 downwards.
CATCTGGTTTAAGAATTGCAAAATACATTTATGTATGTGGAAAAAGCTTCAGATAGATTACGTAATGGTAAGACAGAGATTTAGGAACCAGGTTTTAAACTGTAAGACATTTCCAGGGGCAGCTGTGGACTCTGACCACAATCTATTGGCTATGAGCGGTAGATTAAAACTGAAGAAACTGCAAACAGGTGAGAATTTAAAGAGACGGGACCTGGATAAACTGACAAAACCAGAGGTTGTAGAGAGTCTCAGAGAGAGCTTTAGGGAGCAATTGAGAAATATGGAGGAAACAAATATAGCAGAAGAAGAATGGGTAGCTTTGAGAGGTGAAATAGTGAAGGCAGCAGAAGATCAAGTAGGTGAAAAGACGAGGGCTATTAGAAATCCTTGGGTAACAGAAGAGATATTGAATTTAAGTGATGAAAGGAGAACATATAAAAATGCAGGAAATGAAACAGGCAAAAAGAAGTACAAACATCTCAAAAATGGGATTGACAGGAAGTGCAAAATGGGTAAGCAGAGATGGCTAGAGGACAAAAGTAAGGACGTAAGAGGCTTATCTCACTAGGGGCAAGACAGATAGTGCCTACAGGAAAATTAGAGAGATCTTTGGGGAGAAGAGAACCACTTGCATGAATATCAAGAGCTTAGATGAAAACCCAGTTCTAAGCAAAGAAGGGAAAGCAGAAAGGTGGAAGGAGTATATAGAGGGTCTATACAAGGGCGATGTACTTGAGGACAATATTATGGAAATGGAAATGGAAATTTTGGAACATGTCAGGCAATACTGACCCTATGACTTATCTTAGAAGATAGATTAAGGAAAGGCGAACCTATGTTTGTAGCATTTGTAGACTTAGAGAAAGCTTTTGACAATGTTGACTGGAATTCTCTGTATCAAATTCTGAAGGTGGCAGGTGTAAAATACAGGGAGTGAAAGGCTATTTACAATTTGTACCGAAACCAGATGGCAGTTATACAAGTCAAGGGGCATGAAAGGAAAGCAGTGGCTGGGAATGGAGTAAGACAGGGTTGTAACCTATCCCTGATGTTATTCAATCTGTGTATTGAGCAAGCAGTATAGGAAACAAACAAAAATTTGGAATATGAATTAAAATCCATATCATCATCATCATCATCAACACCACCATTTAAGACTGATTATGCCTTTCAGCGTTCAGTCTGGAGCATAGCCTCCTTATAAAATTCCTCCATGATCCCCTATTCAGTGCTAACATTGGTGCCTCTTCTGATGTTAAACCTATTACTTCAAAATCATTCTTAACCGAATCCAGGTACCTTCCCCTTGGTCTGTCCCAACTCCTCCTACCATCTACTGCTGAACCCATGAGTCTCTTGGGTAGCCTTGCTTCTCCCATGTGTGTAACATGACCCCACCATCTAAGCCTGTTCGCCCTGACTGCTACATCTGTAGAGTTCATTCCCAGTTTTTCAGTGATTTCCTCATTGTGGACGCCCTCCTGCCATTGTTCCCATCTACTAGTACCTGCAATCATCCTAGCTACTTTCATATCCGTAACCTCAACCTTGTTGATAAGGTAACCTGAATCCACCCAGCTTTCTCTCCCATACAACAAAGTTGGTCGAAAGATTGAACGGTGCACAGATAACTTAGTCTTGGTACTGTCTTCCTTCTTGCAGAAGAGAGTAGATCATAGCTGAGTGCTCACTGCATTAGCTTTGTTACACCTCGCTTCCAGTTCTTTCACTATGTTGCCATCCTGTGAGAATATGCATCCTAAGTGCTTGAAACTGTTCACCTGTTCTAACTTTGATCCTCCTATTTGGCACTCAATCCGTTTATATTTTTTTCCCACTGACATTTCTTTCATTTTGGAGATGCTAATCTTTATACCATAGTCCTTACATTTCTGATCGAGCTTTGAAATATTACTTTGCAAACTTTCAATCAAATCTGCCATCACAACTAAGTCATCCGCATATGCAAGACTGCTTATTTTGTGTTCACATATCTTAATCTCACCCAGCCAGTCTGTTGTTTTCAACATATCATCCATAAATAATATGAACAACAGTGGAGACGGGTTGCAGCCTTGTCTTACCCCTGAAACTACTCTGAACCATGAACTCAATTTACTGTCAACTCTAACTGCTGCCTGACTATCCATGTAAAGACCTTTAATTGCTTGCAAATGTTTGCCTCCTATTCCATAATCTCGTAGAGCTGACAATACCTTCCTCCTAGGAACCCGGTCACATGCCTTTTATAGATCTATAAAGCTTAGATAGAGTTCCCTGTTCCACTCATAACACTTCTCCATTATTTGCTGCAAGCTAAAGATCTGGTCCTGACAACCTCTAAGAGGCCTAAGCCCACACTGATTTTCATCCAATCGGTCCCCAACTAATACTCACACTTTCCTTTCAACAATACCCGAGAAGATTTTACCCACAATGCTGATTAAAGAGATAACTCTGTAGTTGTTACAATCTTTTCTGTTTCCATGTTTAAAATTGGTGTGATTACTGCTTTTGTCCAGTCTGATGGAACTCCGAGGCCATTTCAATTATCCTGTGTAGCCATTTCAGACCTGACATTCCACTGTATTTGATGAGTTCTGACTTAATTTCATCCACACCAGCTGCTTTATTGCACTGCAATCTATTGACCATTTTCTCCACTTCCTCAAATGTGATCCTATTTCCATCATCAGTCCTATCCCATTCTACCTCAAAATCTGAAACATTACTGATCGCATTTTCACCTACATTGAGCAACTCTTCAAAATATTCCCTCCATCTGTCCAAGGCATCCACAGAATCCACCAGCAGTTTTCCTGACCTGTCCAAAATACTTGTCATTTCCTTCTTACCTCTCTTTCGAAGACTGCTAATTACACTCCAGATTGGTTTTCCAGCAGCTTGACCCAAAGTCTCCAACCTGTTTCCGAAGTCTTCCCAAGATTTCTTCCTAGATGCTGCAATTATCTGTTTGGCTTTGTTTCTTTCTTCAACATAACTTTCTCTGTCTACCTGAGTTCTAGTATGTAGCCATTTTTGATACGCCTTCTTTTTCCTTTTACAGGCTGCCTTGACTGTGTCATTCCACCAAGCTGTTTGCTTCATCCTACTTTTACACACTACTGTTCCAAGACATTCTTTATCCACTTCTAGTACTGTGTCCTTGTACCTTGTCCATTCCTTTTCCATTGACTGTAATTGCCTACATTCAACTAACTGGTACCTTTCTGAGATCGCTATTATGTACTTGTGCCTGATTTCCTTATCCTGAAGTTTCTCCATTCTTATCCTCCTACATATGGACCTGACCTCCTGCACTTTTGGCCTCACAATCCCAATTTCACTTGCAAAATCCATAGAGAAGAAATAAAAACTTTGAGGTTTGCTGATGACATTGTAATTCTGTCAGAGACAGCAAGGGACATGGAAGAGCAGTTGAATGGAATAGACAGTGTCTTGAAAGGAGGATGTAAGATGAACAACAAAAGCAAATCACGGATAATGGAATGCAGTCGAATTAAGTCGGGTGATGCTGAGGGAATTAGATTGGGAAATGAGACACTTGAAGTAGTAAAGGAGTTTTGCTATTTGGGGAGCCCTGAATCGAAGTGAAACAAGGATGATGAATAGTTTAGACAAGACGAGAATAGAGGCTTTTGAAATGTGGTGCTTTAGAAGAATGCTGTAGATTAGATGGGTAGATCATGTAACTAATGAGGAGGTACTGAATAAAATTGGGGTGAAGAGAAATTTGTGGCACAACTTGGCTAGAAGAAGGGATCAGTTGATTGACATGTACTGGGGCATCAAGGGATCACCAATTTAGTATTTGAGGGCAGCGTGGAGGGTACAAACTGTAGAGGGAGACCAAGAGATGAATACAGTAAGCAGATTCAGAAGGATGTAGGCTGCAGTACATACTGGGAGATGAAGAAGCTTGCACAGGATAGAGTAGCATGGAGAGCTGCATCAAACCAGTCTCTGGACTGAAGACCACAACAACAACAAGAGAATTTTATCATTTCATGTAAAAAAATGATTCCAATTCATAAGGAAAAAAATAGTTGCAATTCTATGTGACACTGAACAGCTGATAACACTTTGGAAACCAAACTACAGCATAGCTCAGGCCACAGTGCTGTGTTCAAAAGGCAGTAGCCAAGTATAGTACGAGTTGTGATTTTCTTGATGTGCGAGCCACCTATCACTCGAAAGCTAGACTCATTTTATTTGAGAACTAAGAATGAACATCTCGCTACCTGTCCTTTGACAGGTGCTGCTTTCTGTTGTCAATTTCTGGAATCATTTTTAAAGAAACATTAGCGAATGTAATAGTTGCTGCCACGGAAAGGTGTTCCATTCACGCAATTTCGTGGCTTTACTGATTATGCTTTGTATTTTGCTGTAATTTTGCTGCAACAGCTTGTTTGTCAAGCAATTTCTTGAGTGAGCAAGACATTTTGGAAGTTCAAGTGGAAGAAATTGCACTTTTCTTCTTGGAAGAATAAGTATACTTTCTGTCATCATCATTTTAAAATTTGTAGCCTATCAAAGAACTACATCTACATCCACATCCACATCTACATCTACATTTATACTCTGCAAGCCACCCAACGGTGTGTGGCGGAGGGCACTTTACATGCCACTGTCATTACCTCCCTTTGCTGTTCCAGTCGCGTATGGTTCGCGGGAAGAACGACTGTCTGAAAACCTCCGTGCGCACTCTAATCTCTCTAATTTTATATTCGTGATCTCCTCGGGAGGTATAAGTAGGGGGAAGCAATATATTCGATACCTCATCCAGAAATGCACCCTCTCAAAACCTGGCGAGCAAGCTACACCGTGATGCAGAGTGCCTCTCTTGCAGAGTCTGCCACTTGAGTTTGCTAAACGTCTCTGTAACACTATCACGGTTACCAAATAACCCTGTGACGAAACGCGCCGCTCTTCTTTGGATCTTCTCTACCTCCTCCGTCAACCCGATCTGGTATGGATACCACACTGATGAGCAATACTCAAGTATAGGTCGAACGAGTGTTTTGTAAGCCACCTCCTTCGTTGATGGACTACATTTTCTAAAGACTCTCCCAATGAATCTCAACCTGGTACCCGCCTTACCAACAATTAATTTTATATGATCATTCCACTTCAAATCGTTCTGTATGCATACTCCCAGATATTTTACAGAAGTAACTGCTACCAGTGTTTGTTCCGCTATCATATAATCATACAATAAAGGATCCTTCTTTCTATGTATTCGCAATACATTACATTTGTCTATGTTAAGGGTCAGTTGCCACTCCCTGCACCAAGTGTCTATCCGTTGCAGATCTTCCTGCATTTCACTACAATTTTCTAATACTGCAGCTTCTCTGTATACTACAGCATCATCCTCGAAAAGCTGCATGGAACTTCCGCCACTATCTACTATGAACAAGAAGTCTCGAAGCTTGGTCTTTATTCAGTATCTATTACCCTTGAAGATATATATTAATTCCGTATGTGCCAACACTGCTTCAAATATCAGGGTAAATGGCCAGTTTTTCTAGACTGTCATAATTTAGGTTGCTGATTTCACATTTGGGTTTGTTAGGTTCTGAACTTTAACATTGTACTTTTGTTGCTCCACTTTTACCAAATCAGATGACATATTCATCTATTAATTTTGCCACTAATTAGGATTTTGAATAATTTATCATCATGTGTAATAATTTTTTAATATTATGCCAGCACTCGTGAGCCAGGTGTTTTTAGTGTAAAGGTATTAAGTGATTCCATACTTTTTCTAAATTCCTAGATTACCACATTTTCTTGTAAATCAAAGTTTGTCAATTCTCATAGTCCATCTTGAACAGCAATGTTTCATAGCCATTTCTTATTGTATAATGTCTGAAATAAAAATTTCTTCCCATGCTAGTTTTCGAATAAGTGGACATCACTTAAAGTGAGGGAGTCTGTGTGCAGTTCTGGTCAAGTTAACAAGCTTGTAACAAGTATGCTCCCATGTGTGGCTCACAGTATGGCTATGTGCAGTTTGTTTGCAGAAATACATAAACTCACATCCCTGAATATTGAGTGATGTTGGTGTCTAGTAACGTTCAAGTGATTTTCGTAATTCGAGTTAATGAATATTTTGATCAAATTGGGTTGCACTCAGTAAGACGCACTGACTATTACTGTCACAAGAATGACACATTGTTGAACATTGTGACTCTTAGTTAATGAGTGAACTAAGTGATTCACTGCATTGCACTTTCAACCAAAAGATTTCTACAACACAATACTGTCTGAGAACTGTGACATTTTGTGTATATATGGACAGTGATCTGCGCCACACAAAATTACGAGGGAAGGTTTTAAAGTAAAATAACCAAACATTTTATTTTCAAAACACATTTATTTTTAGGTTTTACATATGTTTATTTTTCTACATAGTAGCCTCACTTATGTAGTCACTTGTCACACCATAAAAGTTGTAAATCCCTCTTCTAAGAACTTTGCCACATGCTTCAACACCCAAGAGTTCACAGCAATTTTCACTTCTTCATCGTCGTTCACACCAACACGATGTTTCAATTGCTAATTGCTGGAAGTCACTCAGAGATAGGTCAGGCCTGTACAGTGGGCCACCCAAAACTTCCCACCTGAAAGAACCAACCAGTTCCCAAATCTGGACAGCAGGAGCAAAATTCCCTTTGTCAGCCTACTGTGACTTTTGTTCTGATCCACACGACAGGTTCGGTCACAGTTGCGCATTAGGTTCCTCTGTCGATCGTCGTTCCTCGAGGCGTAAAGTCCCACCGTCTTGCACATTGACAGCATTTGTTCGGTTTGACCTCAACAGGAGAGGTTTAGTGACAGCATTCCATTGACTTGCTTAGATTCGTGGGTGAAATGGGATATACACATTCTCCCCCACTTTGCCGTAATGAGTCAAAAAGGTGAGGGAAGTGGCCAATCCCTTTCATTTGTGGTCTTCTGTAAGGAGTTTGGGTAACTAAAGAGAGTACAGTTTTGTGAAGTTTAGGTTTTCAGACACAATTTTGTACAGTACAGAGCAAGTTGAGAAAAATCCACCTAGAGAGTGTTTATCGTGAGACTTGTGTCCTCACAAATATTCACACCAATTTCGATCGCCAAATCTTCCGCAATCGCAGGTGGTCGACTCAAGGGTTCTGTCACAAATATTTTCAACGTCACTTTTAAACTCTCTTACTCATTTTGAACTTTATCTTAGCTCATTGCGCTATCACCATACACATCACAAAGCTGACGACGAATGTCTGCAGCTGACACGTTTCTTGCAGTCAAAAAATGTATCGCAGACCTCTCACCCCTGGCGTGTAATTCAATAATTTTGAACATTTTAAAGCTGCACAGTTCTCTTTCAAAAAGGATGGTGGGAGGTAGTGTGCACACTCGCCAACTACGGATTTATAAAAAAAGTGGCCTTTATTTAAAAAACATCCCTCGCACCTTCTTGTTATGGCCCTCAATAATTATTTGACAGTGTTTCACTAATGTGCGTTGTAAATAACATCAAAATTTGTACGAATATTTATGCCACTGTACCTCTCGGTCATTTGTGAGTAGCGACGTGATAGTAGGCGCTAATTATCTCGTGAAGGTAAAAGACCGGTCACTGTCCAAATGACATAATTTTTAAGCTTATTAAATGTGGGGATAAGTGCAACATAAATTGTGGTGTTGATTTTATCTTTTTTTTCCTGAACAAAGACTATGGAATAGTCAGTAAGATTTAAGCTTCAAGACAACAAAATGACACGCTCCTGAGAAGGTGACAGAGACTACAAAAAATTAGGTCAGTGCTTTATAGCCCAAGTTGGGGCTGGTAAAATTCACTGTCAGACCGGCTGGTGAGCTGCTTTTGGGAATTTCCACGAGCACTCTGCACAGTGTGGCCACCAGGCAGCTGCCACAGCCACTGTTCAAGCTTTGATTTATCTTATTGTATTATGATGATCATTTCTCCCTACGGAGGTGGGTGCCAACAAAATATTTTCACATTCAGAAGAGAAAGTTGGTGATTGAAATTTCATAAATAGATCTCACTGCAAAGAAAACTGCCTTTGTTTCAGACTGCCACCCCAACTCGCATATCGTATCAGTGACACTCTCACCCCTATTGTGCGATAACATGAAACGAGCTGCCCTTCTTTGCACTTTTTTGATGTCCTCCGTCAATCCTACCCAGTAAGGATCCCACACCGTGCAGCAACGGACAAGTGTAATGTAGGCTGTTTCTTTCATGGGTTTGTCGCATCTTCTAAGTGTTCTGCCAACAAAGTGCAGTCCTTGTTTTGCCTTCTCTGCAATATTATCTATGTGGTCTTTCCAATTTAAGTTGCTGGTAAATGTAATTCCTAGGTATTTAGTCGAATTGACAGCCCTTAGATTTGTGCGATTTATCGTATACGCAAAATTTATTTTATTTCTTTTAGTACCCGTGTGGATGACCACACACTTTTCTTTGTTTAGTGCTAACTGCCACTTTTGGCACCATACAGAAATTCTCTCTAGATCATTTTGTAATTGGAATTGGTCATCTGACAATTTTACTGCAAACAATCTAAGGGGGCTGCTCAGATTATCACCTAGCTCATTTATGTAAATTAGGAACAGCAGAGGGCCTATGACACTACCTTCAGAATGCCAGATATCACTTCTGTTCTACTTTATGATTTACCGTCTATCACTAAACTGTGGCCTTTCTGAGAGGAAATCACGACTCCAGTCACACAACTGAGATGATACTCCATATGCACACAATTTGATTAATAGATTAATAGATTATCACTCTGCAGCAGAGCGTGTGCCGATACAAAACTTCCTGGCAGATTAAAAATGTGTGCCGGACCATGACTCGAACTCGGGACCTCTGCCTTTCGCGGGCAATTGCTCTCCCGACTGAGCTACTCGAGCACGACTCACATCCTGTCCTCACAGCTTTACTTCTGCCAGTACCTCGTCTCCTACCTTCCAAACTTTACAGAAGCTCTCCTGTGCAGGAGAGTGCTAAATATTGTTTAAGTCACCAGACACAATGATGCCCCGTGGCTGTGTTTTTCCATATTCTTGATACGAGTGTTATCAGTGCATATACTGTTTGTCAGTCATTCGAGGAAAGAACTGTACTTACCAAGATGAACTTCGTGAAAGCTCTGGCAAAAGAACTAATCAAACATACTCCAAACCACCTTCCCTACCCTCTGGCTCCTACCCTTGCAACTGCCCCCAGTGTAAAACCTGTCCTATGCACCCTCTCACCACCACCTACTCCAGTCCTGTAACCCGGAAGGTGTACACGATCAAAGGCAGAGCCACGTGTGAAAGCACCCACGTGATTTACCAACTGACCTGCCAACACTGTGACGCTTTCTATGTGGGAATGACCAGCAACAAACTGTCCATTCGCATGAATGGACACTGGCAGACAGTGTTCGTTGGTAATGAGGGTCACCCTGTGGCTAAACATGCCTTGGTGCATGGCCAGCACATCTTGGCACAGTGTTACACTGTCCGAGTTATCTGGATACTTCCCACCAACACCAACCTATCCGAACTCTGGAGATGGGAACTTGCCCTTCAAGATATCCTCTCTTCTCGTTATCCACCAGGCCTCAACCTCCGCTAATTTCAAGTTGCTGCCACTCATACCTCACCTGTCTTTCAACAACATCTTTGCCTCCACACTTCCGCCTCGACTTCCATCTCTGCTCTTACTGTTTGCCTTTAAATATGTCTGCTTGTGTCTGTGTATGTATGGATGGATATGTGTGTGCGCGTGGACGTGCGCGTATATACCTATCCTTTTTTCCCCCCTAAGGTAAGTCTTTCTGCTCCCAGGATTGAAATGACTCCTTACCCTCTCCCTTAAAACCCACATCCTTTCATCTTTCCTTTTCCTTCCCTCTTTCCTGACGAAGCAGCCGCCGGTTGCGAAAGCTCGAAATTCTGTGTGTGTGTGTGTGTGTGTGTGTGTGTGTGTGTGTGTGTGTGTGTGTGTGTGTGTGTGTGTGTTTAATTCATTGTGCCTATCTACTGGCGCTTTCCCGCTTGGTAAGTCTTGGAATCTTTGTTTTTTATTTATTTCTTACTTTTAGAAAAATCGTTTTACATAATATTGATTGTTTTTGTTCAAATTTGTATTTTAAAAGTATTTTATTCAGTATACTAGACATTATGAAGCCACGTTACCTTCTTCGTCTATGTATGGTTCTACAGGATGTTCCATGAGGAGTGGTTAAAGAATGTTTAGAAAACACGTGCTCCAAAATGTGTACCTCAAGGGCTAAGAGTGCTACTTTATCTTCGACAATGTGAGGCAAATCTCTGCTACTGAACAAGTGCTCATAGCTCTCAAAGTAAGCATTGTAGAGTCCATGTTTACCAGGTAATTTTTTCTCGTTTTGGTCCATACTAACTGATGGAAAGTGAAGGGCTTCCAGTAGAAGAAATTTTGTTTCACAACATTGAAGATGAATAACTACTCACGGCTCTCAAGGTGTGCATTTTAGAGCCCGTGTCTACTATACTCTTGCTCGAAATGATCTTTTTCCTGAGTACTTACCATTCCTCCTGGTGTACTCTGCATAACAATGCCAATACCAAACACCTGCAGCACTTTCAAACTGTGACATGTGCATGCTGTACAGAAAAGCCTTACAACAACAATACATGTTGTAGTGAATAGTAGAAAAAATTGGTATGTTTGCACACTGTACCTGTGTTACTCACAGAGGCTATACAACTGTGAATTGTAGGTTTATTGTGTTTATTGTGGTGCAGTCACTAACTTTAGTTTTTCCTTTTATATTTATTGTAACATGTATAGATGGCTAATGGCAAAATCAGTCATAATAAAGATCACATGTGACCAGTGACTGAAAATAATTCTAGTAGAAGTGCCACTGTGATTATTGGCTCTCAATGTGATATTATGTCTGTATTTGGAAATAAAACTGAATCACACAGAGTAGGAAAAGATCCTCTCTTCAACATTAGAAGTAGCAAAAATTTGTCAGAAAATACGTGCTCTCCTTATGTTTGTGTGTCGGGCATACTGGAACCTGGACTCTCACCTTTTGCAGGCAGAATCTGGCACACCTTTTAATGTGTCAAGAAGTTGCGAAAGAGCTGTGGCAGCATAGAGAAGGAATTGTTAACTCATGTTTTCACGCCAATTTTTTTTTTTTTTTCCAGGAAAGTTTTACTTTCAAACTTCAACAAATAAACTCTGGAGGTAGACTTCTACCTTACAACCGACATCATCTCATTGCTTGTTACATTTACACACATACCACAAAATTATATAAAACCAAGTACACACACAAAAAGTTCCTCTTTCTTCATTTATTATGTAATTAATGCTTTTTGTGGCCTTTCAAGTTACAAATCAGCCAAGTATACAGGAAAAATACCTGCTAAACAGTTACTAAAACATGAAAAATGACATTTAAGAAGAGAATGCCACTTTCATACTGCAATTGCTTAATCAGTCTTAAGTTAAAAGTTCCCTGTAGTATAATACATATCATTTATATAGATGTGTATATATATATATATATATCAATAAAAAATAAATAAAATCTGCCCTGAAGGCTCAAATAACTTAGTACAAACAATCCTCACACATACTCATTCTTCCACACATATTTAAATAATTGAGGAACGATTTCAGTACATAAAAAGATGTTTCAATATACAGCTCCATAATATCAATAAAGTGGGTGCACTTACAGAAAAACAATATCATATGTTTAATATCTTTCCTTTGCTTCACAATAAAATGCAAATAAAATTTCACTGTGCTTGGGCAACAAAAATTTTCCCATTTTATGGACAGTTTCAAAAATTCTCTCTAAGACTTTGTGAGCTTTGTTGCTACTTGGGATTTACTTCTACATGTACATTCAAAAGTCTCATAATCACCAGAGGCCAAACATTTCTAATATCAAAATGCTTCTCTCTCTCTCTCTCTCTCTCTCTCTCTCTCTCTCTCTCTCTCTCTCTCTCTCTCTCTCTCTCTCTCTCTCCCCCCCCCCCCCCCCCCCGAAATTTCAACTCACAAATAGAGCAATTTTTATGATTTTGAGGGTAGAAATGCAGTCTCCACAAAGAATTGCATAATTCACCTAACTCTTTTGCATACGTACACCAGGAAAATAACCCTATAAAACAGTCCTCAATATGAACAGGTTCCAGTTTTAAGTGCAAAAAAGCTCTCCATTTTCTTCCTTGTTACTTTGCTTGGGCTATATACATTGGCACTTTTAATTCTATTCCCAGTGATGCATAACACACTCCAACCTGAAAAAGAAGAGAGAAAACTTTACACATCCTAATGTGCACCTATACTCCAGCACAACAATAATTTTAAATTGGTAACAATGCAGTAAAAATTCATTAATGTGTAATACAACAAAATCAATCACAAAAGCTAAAATATAAATTTTATAGCAATTAGGTGTAAAGTTTACATAGCAAAATGTATATGATTAAGTGGCAGTTTTTTTTAGAAAGATGAAGAGTAATTATATTTGTTTTTAGTTGTTCAGACAACCAGAGAATGTTGTGAGTTCATTGCCAACACTATTCAATTTACAGATACTCCACAACCTAAGTTCAGTTACAAAGACAGGCTGTCAGCATACCAATTACACTGTAAACACACATATCATTCCTATTGACTCCAGCATAAGGTAACATCTGTATCTACATGATGACTCAGTCATTCACATTTAAGTATTTGGCAGAGGATTCACTGAAACACTTTCAGACTATTTTTCAACCGTTTCTCTTTCAAATAACACATGTGACAAACAAACACCTAAATCTTTTGATTCTAGCTCCCATTTTATTACGACAGTCATTGCTCCCTATGTAGGTGGCACTTAAAAAAATATTTTCTCATATGAGGGTGAAAGCTGGTGACTGAAATTTCGTCACACCTCTCACTTCGATGTAAATGCTTTTTGTTCAAATGACTGCCACCCCTACTCGTGCACCGTACCCGTGACACTATCCCAACTGTTTCATGATAACACACTGAGAGCTGTACACTTTGAACTTTTATTGCGACCTCTGCCAATCCCACCCAGTAAGAATCCCGTACTGTGCAGCTATACCACAGACTAGGATGGACATTTTTAGTAGTGTAGGCTGTCTCCTTAGTACATTTGTTGAACTTTCTAAGAGTTGTATCAGTAACATGAAATTTTTGGTTCACCTTACCACAATATTGCCTATGTGATCCTCTCAGTTTAAGTTATTCATAATTGTAACCCCTACATATTTAGTGGAATTGTGTCATTTATCCTCTAACCAAAATTTAATGGATTTCTTTTGGTACTAGTGTGCAGGATTTCACTTTCTATTATTTATGGTCAACTGACAATTTCCACACCATGCATCTGTGCATGCAGATAGATGTATCTTGCCCAAAATTATTTTGCAATTCATTTTGATCTTCTTATGACTTTAACAGGTAATAAGAGAGAGCATCAACTGCAAACAAAGTAAGATGGCTGCACCTATAGTCTCTTAAATCATTCATATAGATTAGGAACAGCAAATGAACTATAACACTTCCTTGGGGACACTGGACATCATTTCGGTTTTATTCAGTATAAAAAAAGTCTAGATTGCTACTCACGATACAGCAGAGATGTTGAGTCGCAAGTTGGGGTAACAAAAATATTGTCAAACAAGTAAGCTGTCAGCCAAAACGCCTCCACAGGGATTAGATTGCACGCACCCTCTTCCTCTCCCTCTCAGGTGAACTCACACCTTAGTCTCTGGCTGCTGAGGCCAGAGAGGAATATTTTTTGAAGTTCCACCTCCACAGCAGTGAAATGGGGGACTGAAAGTTTTTTGAAAACATGTTTCTATACAATGAAGGCCTTTTTGGCCAAAAGCTTATTTGTTTGAGTATCTTTGTTCTGCCTATCTCTGACTCAACACCTCTGGTATATAGTGAGTAGCAATCCATCCTTTTCATAATACTCTCATTATTCCATCCTGGGTTTTACATTTTTTAATTCTCTTTCAGTCAATGACTTCCCTACACAAACTCTGACCTTTCAAACAGGAAATCACTAACCCAGTCACAGAATTGGGATGATGCTCTTTACATAGAATATGATTAAAAGCCGCTTGTGAGGAATGGTGTCAAAAGCATTCTGTAAATCTATTAATATAGTATCATCATGAGAACCTCTGTCCAATAGCACTCATTACTTCAAGTGAATACAAAAACTAGGTGGGTTTAACAAGAATGATATTATCTGGATCAGTGCCAGTTACGTATATGTACACCATTTTCTTCAAGGTATTTCATAATGTTGGAACACAATATATGTTCCAAAGTCCTACATATCAATGTAATGTGTATCCAGATATGCAATCCTGATTAAGAATTAAGTATTCTCCATATTCCTGGAATTGGTTAATGTTCTCAATAAATAAATAAAATAACTGGAATATTGGTAGTCTAGCAATGTAGAAAACAAGATTATGGAAAGGGAGAGTACTGCACACACAATAACCAAAGATGAAGCAGAGATCTCTTTAGAGAATTACAAACTCAATTCATACGGATGTAAAATTAGCCATTTTACAGTACTTCTCGTAATATTAATAGAGCACTTAATGACACAAGATGTATACACTGCAATATGTAAAAGCAACTACCACACCGTGCACCTGTTCTCGACAAGTAATCAAAATGGAACTTTTTATCTGGTGCTTTTGTCTTAACATAAGTAGACCACTGACACTTAAAATTTAACTCTCATGTATAAAACAACTTCAAACATCCATTTACTTTTCAAATGAGTTAGTATTTAACATTAAGTCTGTAACTGAGAAAAGGTTGGAAATTATGCTTAAAGTATGTTAGAAGTCAACAAGTGTTCTCACTACAGAACACGGAATGAATACAGTCTAAGTAATTTCTGCTCCATTTTAGGCACAAACAAGTTTTTATGCATCTCATTCTTCACGACACCATATCTTCTGAACTACAGCGTTGTCCTGTGCATAGCGAGTGCAGGTAGCCTGCTAATTACAGACTGCACTCGAGGTGATCGCAGGAGCCACACTGCCACTCTGTAAACATAACGCGCATGTCGTCAGGAATGTACTGATGAGAGTCTCACTTCCAGCTGGTGCTGGTGTTGGTGTTTCGTCACGTGTGTTAATACTTCAATTCCCAGTTTACTTTGTTTCTGTTGTTTATTGTTTCTGGTGTTTATAGTTTCTGCTACGTTTTAAGCAATATCCAGTGCAACAAGTAGTGACAGACCAACACGTGAAGCCAGACCTGTAAATTCGTGTGTGTGGAGAGGAAAAAGATGAGACAATATTTCCTGTTGCTCAGGTTGTTAAGAGGACTGCAGTACAATTGGAAGCAAGCAAGAACACTTTTATAATGAGAGGGAAAGGATGGTACAGTGTAGGCTGTGGTGAGAGTGGCCCGATACGGCTGCACGAGCCAGAAAAGGAGCGACCGAGGAGGATTTCGAGAAAGACACTACCTGTCATCGTATACGTAGCTATTGTAACGGAACATCCTCCTCTATCTAAACTACTTGTGTCACATCAAAAAACACGATTTTTTTAACGGAAGCATATGTTCATTATGGACACTGCTGAAAAACATAGGCTTCAGCTACTCAGTGTTTAACGGATTGAAAGGACAGATGTAGTTGCACGACAGTGTAGATTTCTGCATAGCGTTGTGGGTATGGGATTTGAAAGTATAGTGTAGATAGATGAAACTTGAGCCAGTGCCAAGCTATTCAGTACGTAGAAGCTGGAATGATGGAACACCTGAGGGAACCGTGCCAGTGTTTCTGGAAAAGGAAGGCAAACTATTGTTTTACATGCACATGTATCGGGCAATTTTGTGCAAAACTGCTTGTTAATATTTTATTCAAAAAGACAGGTGATTGCTATAGGGAGATGAACAGTGAGTTTTCAAAAGTGATACAAGACATTGCTTATGATAAATCTGATCATCACAGACCGTGTCCTCTATCGTTCCATTGTTCATGATAAGACACCAACTTTGGCAATGAAAAAACAACGTGTCATTCAGTGGCTGAAATGATGAAAAGTGGATTTCAGAGAAACTTTGAAGAACGTGGAATTACTCGAAACTGTGGCACAACAGAAACCACAATTTCCAACATATGTAATTGATGAAATTGCTAAAAGGCACGATCGTGAAACTTTGGCTTTCTCCACACCACTGTCATTTCAATGCCATTGAAGGGGTACAGGCATAAGTAAAAAAATGACGTTGCTGGAAACAATACAAAATTCACCATCTCTGAATCTGAAACTTTTCTTGTAGCACCTATCAATCAAATGAAAAGCAAGACGTGGACAAAAATTGTGAACAGTACTGGAAGTTTCATCAGAGACGCAGCCAAAAATGAAAACGCTGTGGAAGAATGCACAGAAAATTTAATTACACATCTGTGAGGGAGCAGTGGAAGGTCGAGCACTGCTTAAGAAGACAGATTTAAATCCGATTCTGACAATGAAGAGAGAGGTGTTTTCCCATTAACATAACTACAACATGTAAGAATATAAGAAAGGAGCATGCCACAGAACTATCATAATACTGTGAGCATCACCTTCAGATCATAACTGTTAATATACTTATAAATTATTTTATCACTCATTGTAGAACTAATTAACATTGATAACAGGTAACTACAGAAACATAAACTGCAAATGTTCAACTATTTGCGAAAATATTTTTCATTTCTATTGTGTAGTTTGACAAATAACTTTATGATGTTTCATAATATTAAATACTAAATAGCTCTTCTTAATTTTTAAGATTATATATTACAAGTAGCAACCGTAAATAAATTTACGGAAAAAAATATGACCTTCACACTGTCAGTGCTTCATTACTGGCGTTAGATAATGTTTATATGCGGAGAGAAGGTGGTGGGCGCAGAGTGCGGTAAGCCATGTCTGGCGATGCTGCTGTCTGCCTGCCTGAACTGTCGATACCAGTCACTATATATAATTTTGCAGGTACATTTAGTGCTATATGTGGACACTATTTGTAAATTGTGTTGGAAATACAATGAGTAGTAAACAAGTAACAAATTAAAATTTCGTGTTGGGTGCGGCAGTTTCATTGCATGATATTTGTAGCATATCGAACTCTTAAATTAAGAGAGATTCGGCAAGCTTAATATAAAGTTATTTGATTAGTAATCTGTAAATACTGCATCAGGCACAATACAGCTCCACCACTGATCTCACTGTTCTCGAGCAGGGTAAGAGTCTGTCACCTTTTGTAAGCAACTAATGTCGAGCGATTAGAAGCTACTGCGAATCGGTATGTCGGGAGGGCTACCGAGTCGTGTTCCAGAAGTACCTCGAGTACTGTCCTCTCCTGTGGATCCTGTCTCCTCTGCACAAAGTACGGGATTTGACATTACTCATCCATTCGACTGCGAGTGGCGTTTCGATGGCATCCTCGACAGTGAGGACAGGGAATGGGGAGGACTCTAGGTGTTATACTGATCCCCCTAATCGACAAGTTCAAGGTCCCATCTTTTGGTGAAAGATGAACTGAACCAGAGCAATTCACTTCACCTCTCGAGAAACCTGCTTTATTCTGTGTCACGAGGAGACAAATGGTGGGGGTCTATCAATCATCAGCACTTCAAACTTAGGGCGAAGGATGGTACCCCTTAGTGAATTTGCAGTGAGAGACAGGAAAGGACAGAAGATGCACTCATTGTGTACACCTGAGGGCCTCATTTGACACGTTGAAGACGCTATTCCATCATCCACTGAAACAACAGGGTGCAGGCATCTGCAGATTGTGGTGCACAATGGAACAAATGATGCCTGCCATCTGGGCTCCGAGCTCACATTTGGTTCATTCAGCAACTAGCAGAGAAGTGTGAGAAGACCAGCCTTGCTCGTGGAGTTTCAAGAGCTCACTATTTTCAGCACTATCTGCAAAACTAACTGTGGCCCGTCTTCAGAGCCGAGTGGAAGGACTTCAAAGGTTTTGTAATGAGCTAGGCTGCAACACTACAGACTTGCGCTGTAGGACTGAGAACTGTAGAGCCCCCCTAAAAGGGTCAGGTGTGCACTACACATCAGAGGCTGGCGGGTTCTCTATCCAATACAGATAATGGTACAGTATTATGTAAAGGATAGCTGCTACTCACCATATAGCAGAGATGCTGACATATAGACAGACTCAACAAAAAGAATGTAGGGAAAGTGAGCTTTTCGCTGACAAGGCCTCTGTCCACACACACACACACACACACACACACACACACACACACACACACACACACACACACACACACACACACACAGAGAGAGAGAGAGAGAGAGAGAGAGAGAGAGAGAGAGAGAGAGAGAGAGTGAAATTGATACTGCACGTGAAATTGTTTGGGCAAGACTCAGTATAAAGTGTGCACAAAGTTATAACAGGGTTTTCCTGATGTAACTGAAAATATTAGTGAAATCCTCAGTTCAGTTGTACGTATGTTCTCTAATCATACTGTAATCATTGGAAGAGACTTTAATTAACCAGCTATCAACTGAGATAATTGTAATTATAATCCTGTCAGTGGTGGGCAAGAAAAGGCATCCCATGAGATATTACTAAATGCCTCCTATGAAAACTACCTAGAGCAGATAGTTCAAAAGCTCATTCGTGATGGCAGTATATGAGATCTAATGGCAACAAACAGACCAAACCTTTTTGGGGAATTCCACATCACAACTGGTATCAGTGAGCACGAGGCAGTTATAGCACCAATGAATACAAAAGTACAAATGGCAGCTAAAAAACCAGAAAGATTTATATGCTGAATCAGGAACTTGGAACTTTTAGCTTATGACAGGAGCACGTAGAGGAATAATGGCATATCCTCCTTGGTATACAGTCACAGACTACTGCATAGTCGGTATAACAAAGCACAGGGCTAGAGGTAAAGATCTGCTGAATGAAACAAGTTTGGCAGTAAGTGAACGATGCATGAAGCCTTCAATGATTACTGTACCATAATAATGTCAAAAGATCGTTCACAAAAGGTCAATGAAATTCTAATCTTATGTCGATGCAGTTAGCGTTCAGTCACTTGTCAACAAGGCAGGAACTCAATTTGAGAGTACCAGAAGCAGAAATGCTGAACTCTGTTTTCAAATGTTCCTCTAAAAGGCAAACACTCAGGAGATCTAACCTAATTTAATTCACGTACTACCAAAATTGTTAAAACTGTATTTGTTGTGCAATGTTGGAACAAATTCTGAGCTCAAACGTAATGGCGCAGTGGTTAGCACACTGGACACGCATTCGGGACGACGACGGTTGAAATCCACATTCGCTCATCCCGATTTAGGTTTTCCGTGATTTCCTTAAATCTCTTCAGGCAAATGCCAGGACAGTTCCTTCAAAAGTGCACGACTGACTTCCTACACTGGCCTTACCTAATCCAGCAAGAGCAATGACCTTGCTGTTTGGTGGTCCAAATGATTTTGTCACATCCAGAAAGATGAATACTAGTATTTTCTTGTGTGTTTTTATACACATTTTCTACAAGCTCGGCAAGTAGTAATGTGTTGTCAAATGGTGCAATGCTGTAACACTGCTACGCCTTACAGAACTGTGTGATAGGATGTGATGTACCAGAGTGAACAAATTTATAAAAAGTTACAGTATTACAATAGCAGCATCTCCTCTATATGGTGAATAGCAACTATCATTTCCATAATACTGTTACATTACATCCTGGATTTTCCATTGTTTTACAGAAAGTTGATTATGCTGTTTAGTTTGGAAAATCCTGAACCACATAAAGCTTTACAATGTTTAAAAAATGAATCCAGGAATTTTCTGTAAATAATGAAGTAATGATGCAAACAGTCAATGAGATGATCCAGATACAATGTTAAGCATTTAAAAAGTAAGATTCTTGCTTTTGAGAAACTTTTTAAAATCTATTTTAAAAATACTAATAAACTTTCTCAAATAAATTTAAATTACTTGCATAAAATGCATCACTGAATAACAAGAGCAGGTATAACGTTATATGCCTAAAATGTGTGTTCACGACACAGTGAACGAGTATCAGTGACAGAGCACTCCCACTAGTGTAGATGGTAGTCGGGTGTGTTCTGACAAGTTCCTCACTCGTGTTCTGCCAACACCTGTCTTTCTGCGAGCCACAGACCTCACATGACTGCATAAACAAATGTAGTGCACACTGAGGGCAATTACGAAGACTGTTGTTTTTCGAATTAAGTGATTTTATTATTTGAGGTGAGTTGTGAGTAATGGAGTGGCCAGAAGTGAATGTAGTATTGTCAAAATAATAATATAGATGTCATAGGTGCTTGTGAGATCCAAGAAATCCACAGAACAAAATGCTGTACAAAAAGTACGGTTTTTAAATATTAAATCTCTACTTGACTGTGTATTACTATATTTATCTCCTGAACTCTCTACACTTTTGGCTTTTATGCCATTATCAGGCACACGCTATAAGTTGTTAGGCCATTTTTTGTAAATCTATTAAAGCAGTCCAAAGCAAATAAACAAGACTAACTCGTGTCTTTAACATCCAACCTAGGAGACAGCATTGTGAATCACCATCTTTGCATTCACATGTGCACATCAGATCATTAATAACATGAAGTGAACACAGATTTTGCACTGTGAAGAGATCAAAGCTGTCACCCATTCCATACTGATAAGTCCCTTCTGTAGCCTAGCCACCCACGGCCGTCCCATCTGTAGTGAAGAGCAGTCCCTTTCAAAATATACTGAAGGCGTTACTGAGGCCTCCGTACCTTCCCAACTATATACGAAAACAGATCTCCCATACCTTATCTGTCCGGTCACCCACCATCTCCCAAAGTCCCGCCGTCTGGCCACAGAGGACAATTCCCCTTGTGAGAATCTTATTCTCTGCAAGGGTATCGACTACCCCTCCCACGGTGGTATTCCGCCATCCACTGAACCTATACAATATACTCATCCATCACTTCACAACTTCTGCTCTCAACGTCTTGCCTCATGGCTCATATCCCTCTAATAATCCTAGATGCAAGACCTGTCCCATACATCCTCCAACCACCACCACCACCACCACCACCACCACCACCACCACCACCACCACCACCACCACCTACTCTGTCGAGGCAAAAACATCACTTATCCCATCAAAGGCAAGGATACCTGTGAAACCAGTCATGTAATCTACAAGGAAAGCTGTAACCACTGTACTACATTATATGTGGGCACGATAACCGGCAAACTGTTCGTCCACACAAATGGCCACTGACAAACTGTGGCTGGCTAAAAGCTGGACCATCCCGTTGCTAAACACGCAGCCCAATATGATGTTCTTAATTTCTGTTTTTGTTCCACAGCCTTCCCACCTACTTCATCTTTTCTGAACTGCGCAGGTGGGAACTCTCCCTGTAATATATAATTTTCCGTAACCCTCCTGGCCTCAACCTTCGTTACTCATTGTCCTACCCATCTAGCCCAATCCCTGTTCCCATTCCAGCACTACACAGACCTCTATTCCACCAAGGCACCCACAGTATTTCACTCCTCTCCTTTTCCAATAATGCTGCTCCCCCACCCTCCTCCCCTGCCCAAAGCCTGCCCTACGTCTACTTTTCATAATCTTGACAGATGTTTCACAATTATCTGAAGAGCATTTAATACAATAAACACACAAATAAATATCATTTTGACATCAACCTGAGCAGTTCTCTTAGGTTGTTCGCAGATGATGCTGTAATTTACCGTCTAGTAAGGTCATCTGAAGACCAGTATCAGTTGGAAAGCAATTTAGAAAAGATTGCTGTATGGCATGGCAGGTGGCAGTAAATAATGAAAAGTGTGAGGTGATCCACATAAGTTCCAAAAGAAATCCGTTGAAATTCGACTGCTCTATAAATAGTACAATTCTCGAGGCTGTCAATTCAACTAAGTACCTAGGTGTTAAAATTACGAACAACTTCAGTTGGAAAGACCACATAGGTAATACTGTGGGGAAGGCAAGCCAAAGGTTGCATTTCATTGGCAGGACACTTAGAAGATGCAACAAGTCCACTAAAGAGAAAGCTTACACTACACTCGTTCGTCCTCTGTTAGAATATTGCTGCGCTGTGTCGGATCCTTACCGGGTGGGATTGACGGAAGACATCGAAAGGGTGCAAAAAAAGGGCAGCTCGTTTTGTATTATCACATAATAGGGGGGAGAGTGTGGCAGATATGATACGCGAGGTGGGATGGAAGTCATTAAAGCAAAGATGTTTTTCGTCGCGGCTAGATCTATTTATGAAACCAACTTTCTCTTCCGAATGCAAAAATATTTTGTTGAGCCCAACCTACATAGGTAGGACTGATCATCAAAATAAAATAAGAGAAATCAAAGCTCGAAAGATGAAGGCATTAAGCTGGATATGTTATGGATGTCAACATTGCAGCAACAGCGCGAGAATCGATTAATTTCAAATGAGGAAGTTGGTAATATCAGAGATCATAGAACAGCTGACATCACACGATTGACAGTGGCACCCTCTGGACGGCTTGTATACACAGCGCTCACTCGCGCTCTCATTGCAGTTCGCCCATCGTCCTCAGAGGATACCTTCCGCAGTCGAAGGCGGAACGTCGGGGGAGAGATTTATATACGGACCACGGCATCTCAGCCCGGAAGTTTTTAGTGGCGATAAAACCAAAGCCTTTCTTCAGTATATGTCGTTCATCAGTAATTTTGTCATGTGACTAGGGCCTCCCGTCGGGTAGATCGTTTGCCCGGTGCAAGTCTTTCGATTTGACGTCGCTTTGGCAACTAGCGTGTCAACGGGGATGAAATGGTGACAATTAGGACAACGCGACACCCAGTCCCTGAGTGGAGAAAATCTTGAACCCAGCTGGGAATCAAACCTGGGCCCTTAGGATTGACATTCTGTCACGCTGACCACTCAACTACGGGGGGGGGGGGCAGACATCAGTAATTAATGTCCTGCTTTTAATCTTCCTTCTCTACTGCATTTGTGAACAAGCAAAGATCAATAGCTGACACGTGCAAGATTTTGGAATAGTGTTAACAAAGGCCGGTGCAGCAATTCATGGTAAATGCTTTACACCCACACGTTTCACTCGTCTGTAAAAAAACAGACACTGACAGTTTTCTTTTCCTGTGCCGTTTCACTACCTCTCCTCAAGGTCTGCCCAAAAGTTCACCATTCACGGAAAACATGACATTATTACTAAAAAGATAGGTTGCTACTCACCGTACAGTGCAGATGTCGAGTTGCAGAGAGGCACAACAAAAAGACTGTCAAACAAGTAAGTTTTCAGCCAAAAAGGCCTTCACTGGAATTCGACAACATGCCCACTCTCCCCTCACACTATCGCGTGCACCTTTTTCCTTAGGAAGGAGGCCTTTTGATCAAAAGCTCAAATGTATTGCAGTCGTTTTGTTGCACCTCTCTGCATCTCAAATCTCCTCTATACAACGATTTCCAATCTATCCTTTTCAGAGTATCGTCTACGCTCCAGCCTCTATTTTCCATCGTTTAATAGATAGTATGTACACATCTAATACAGCTGAAATCGAGATATACACGTTAGTGAATTTATTTCTAAGCTTAATATTCTTCATGGAACACAACAAATATGCAGAGCTACTTTAAGGATGGGTAAATTCATTTGCCAACAATAAACTGTTTTGAGTAATGTTGCTGAGGTGCAATGGCCTCCCCAGTTAGAACCTGGTCCATATTCCACACACATGGCGGCCCTTCCTCACAGTTTCCCTTCTGCCAGGACCCCTCTCCTTCTGACCCTCCCTCACAGTTTCCCTTCTGCCAGGACCCCTCTCCTTCTGACCCTCCCTCACAGTTTCCCTTCTGCCAGGACCCCCCTCCTGCTGGCCCTTCCTCACAGTTTCCCTTCTGCCAGGACCCCTCTCCTTCTGGCCCTTCCTCACAGTTTCCCTTCCGCCAGGACCCCCTCCTCCTGCTGACCCTCCCTCACAGTTTCCCTTCTGCCAGGACCCCTCTCCTGCTGGCCCTCCCTCACAGTTTCCCTCCTGCTGGCCTCCCAGTCCAGTGCACAGGTTTCATCTGCCAGCAAATTTCAGAACAACACACACTCCACTGCGTACTGAAAGTCAGTTGGGAGTGGGTCACTTATCACAGCTGCAAGCAAACAACTAGGCAGTTTACACGGTCATTTGTGAGTACTGCCATTTGTTCCGATGACGAGTGTGGGAAAACTACTGAATGTACAGAAAAGAAGAGACGTATCAGTGGATAGTGCACTGCTAGAAGTTTTGTATTTCAGGAGGCACGTACAGAAAGTAAATAGCATTTTGTAAAAAAACTTGTAAAAACAATTTTTTTTGCACCAAACTTCATTTTTACCGGAAAGAGCATTTCTAAATTATTTTTCTACACAGTTGCTACCATTGTTCACACATTAATCATAGTGCAAACGAACTTTTCTATGCATTCTTCATGGAAAGGTGGCACTGCCACTGCTAAAGACTATCGTTTGTGTGCTGTTAAAGTGCCTTACTCCAAAGTCTCGCTTCAAATTCGAGAACGAGTGGTAGTCAGGAGGTGCGAGATCGAGGTCGTACGACGGGCGATCGGACTGCTCCCAATAGAATCTACTAATACGGTTTCGAGTGACACCGGCAGAATGGGGACGAGCGTCGTCACGGAGCGACACAGTGTCTCAACAGTATTTCGCACCCTCCGTTTCGAAATTTTCTCAATGTTTCGAAGTATTATACCGCACTGTCAGTTTCACCTCTGTGAATGAACTCGGCAAACACAATATATGGTAAGCAGCAGCAGCAGCAGCAGCAGCAGCAGTCTTCACTGCCGACCTCTTTCTAGAAAGAGGGTATATCAAAGTTGGTTTCCTGCTGTGACAAATGTCTGGACAATGGGGACAATAGTGCAGAAAAATATTTTAAGAAATTCTCTTTCTTATAAAAATAAATTTTAGTTTTGATACGTTTTTATGAGGCATTTCACAAAACAATATTTACTTTCCAGACACGCCTCGTAATAGATATGGTGTAGTCACAGAGTGCACGACGAGGGGCAGGCACATCAGAACTCTGTGTAAAATGGACCAAAGATTTTCGTCTCCTCGACTTCACTAAATGTGAGTCAACTGTGACGGTTCGAAGACCAAATAGCAGGTAAAAGCTCTGACAGACAAAACAGTCCGAGTGTGGAACGACACATTCTGTGACACTGTCTGCTTACGTGGCACAAAGAAAATGAGCTGGCTGGGACCATCAGCACAAAAGGTGGAGTGTGTGCAGGAATAGTTCATGAGGAGTCTCAGAGAGCTGAGATACAGCAGTCTACAAACCTCTGCATTACACTGCATAAAACCTGGAGGTGTCACACGTACCGATTACTCAGGACAATCAGCTTTCATTCTGACTTCTGATGACTTTCAGCATCTATTATAAGAAGTCAGTTTGCAGCTGCAGAGCAACATTCCGTACGTCTGGAAATGTCATTTGTGCTTTGTCCTCTTCGAAAGTTTGCAGACAATATTTTTTTATTTTTTTTTCTTCCCCTCTCCAGAGGAAACAGTGACCCATTTTCCGTTTGCGGGCGCGCTGCAGCGACGTTCCGTGCTGTAAATACAGCCAGACAGTGTAGGCTTAACTTTGAGCGAGACGGCGCTCGACTACATTTCTTTCTTGCCTCGGTGCCGAACTGCCTCAGCACAGACTCGGACACGTTTCTCACTGTGACTCTCCTCTTCTTCAGTCACCTCCAAAAGCACCTGACTTAACTCGGGGTGGTTGCTTCTTATAGGGTTACGTTAAAGGTCACAAGTTTCTGCCTCCACTGACATTAATTTGGAACAATTCCAGGGAAGGATACTTGATGTAGTCATCGACAGTGAGGTTTTCGGACTGGTATGGCAAGAGTTTAATTATCACGATATTTTTTGCCGCCTCATTAATGGTGCCCGTGTCGAGCACCTGTAATGCAAGTTAAAAACCTGAAGAGGCTCCACGTCCTCTGACACGCAGATATTTTCTACATTTCTTATAGTTTCAGTATGGAGGTACATATTAATAACCCTGCATCTATTTCAAAGCTCAAACAATAATATCGTGAAAAAGTCAATATGTTACTCACTGAAAGATGGCACATCGAGTATCATACAGCTGGTAACCCGAATGGCTGGAGATAGGATGTGTGTGTGTGTGTGTGTGTGTGTGTGTGTGTGTGTGTGTGTGTGTGTGTGTGTGTGTGTGTGTGTGTGTGTGTTGCTTTAAAAAGAGGGGAGGGGGGAGAGACACCAGACTGCTGGTCATCTGTCCCTTGTTCTGAATGAAACACTGCCACAAGGGTGAGAATAAAACAAACAAGACTTAAAACACAAAACGGAAAGAAAGGAAAAACCACTAGAATGACTGAAGAGCAATAAACACAAATGGACAAAAGAATACACGAAAACCAGAGAAATGGAAGGTAGAAAAGTTTAAAACGAGAAAGCAGATTATCATGGCTGGTTGACCATGAGAATAAAAAGGAGAAGCCAGCCACTCTGCAACACATTAAACCTACACCTTAAAACCACTACGGTGTGGGACACAAAGGGACAAAGAACATGCACCAAAACTCCGACCAAATGATAAAACTCACCCTCACGAATGAAACGTAAAACTAAATCGGCCGATGAGGTGCTGTCAGATAAAATTAGCTGTAACAAGTCCAGTAACTGATGATGTCGTCCCAGGGCAGTCAAAGTAGGACAGTGCACCAGAATACGGGCCACTGTCAACCGGGCACCGCACCGACACAGACTGGTCTTCACAGTGCAAGAGGTAGCCGTGGGTTGCCCGAGCACGACCAATACGCAGCCGGCAGAGAACCGAAGAGTCACTGTGGGAGTCTCTCTTCGAGGACTTCCACACATTTGTAGTCTCCCTAATGGTACACAGTTTGTTGTGTGTACTGAGATTATGCCATTACGTCTTCCAAAGCTGAAAACCCTCGTGGCGTAATAATGAACACAAGTCAGTCACGGGGATGCCGACCTCCAGAAGCGGTTGCCGTGTAGCCCGTTCTGCCGACCTGTCGGCAAGTTCATTTCCCGGAATTCCGACGTTACCTGGTGTCCAGACAAACACCGGTGAACCACTGGACTATTCTGGGACACAGAGGGTCTCCTGGGTAGTTACTACCAAAGGAGAAATGACTCACTAGGGCACGAGCGGATGTGCTCGAGAGCACGAAATATGGCCGTCAGCTCTGCAGTGCAAACACTGTAGCCGTCTGGCAAGCAGTGCCGTTCAAGATGTCCTCCACCGATATACGCGAAGCCGACACGACCGTCAGCCATCGGGCAGTTCGTGTAAACCACTTCACGGCCTCCGTACGTGTCGAAAATCGAGAGGAAGTGACAGCAGAGAGCCACAGGGTTAACTGAGGCCTTAGCGCGACGTGGAAGGTCCGCGTGAAGCTTCACCCTAGGTTTACACCGTGGAGGTGTACGTGAATGGACCTGGAGTAGAGGTGGTAAAGGAAAGGACTCAAGTTCAGACTGAAGGGACCGGATGCGAACCGAGAGATGCAGCAGTGTACAGTGATCTGCACCCTAGTTGGTGTTTCTCAGGCAGTGGAGGGTGCCGAGGTGCTGCCAGCACTTCTGCTTAAGCTGCCGAAGGCGAGGAAGCGAGCGAATTCGTATCGAAAACCGGTCCCGAGAATCGATATGTCTCCACTACAGTGACTGGATAGTCATTAAGGTAAAGTTCTGGTTCCGGAGGAACGGTACGACGCCAACAGAAGTGCATAACACACGACTTTGCAGCTCAAAACTTAAGCTGTGGGCTACAGCCCATGACTGCGCCTTGCGGACGACTATCTGTAGACGCCGCTCAGTAACACCAGTACTGGAAGAGCAGTATGAAATGCAGGAGTCATCTGCATGCAGAGAAGGTGAGACGGAGGGCTCGACAGCTGCTGCTAGATTGTTAATGGCCACTAAAAATAGAGATACACTCAATACACAGCCCAGCAGGACTCCATTCTGCTGGATATGGGCAGGGTGGAAGGGGGGGAGGGGGCACTATGCGAGGCACCAAATTTGATACAGAAAGTACGGAGTGACAGGAAATTTTGGACCAAAATCAGGAACCGGTCCCGGAGACCCCACTCGTATAATGTGGCAAGGATACGGTGTCGCCAGGTCGTGTCGTAAGCTTTTCGTAAATCAAAAAAGATGGCAACCAGGTGTTGCTGTCTGGAAAAGGCTGTGCAGATGGCAGACTCGAGGGACACGAGATTATCAGGGGTAGAGTGTCCCTGGCAGAAACTTCCCTGGCACAGAGACAGCAGGCCACGTGACTCCAGGACCTGACAACTGCCGGCTCACCACACGTTCCGGCAGCTTACGAAGAACATCGGTCAGGCTGACGGGCTGATAGCTATCCACACGAAGTGAGTTTTTATCAGGTTCGAGCACAGGAATGACGGTGCTCTCCCGCCATTGCAACGGAAAGACGCTGCTGCACCACATTGAAGGTGACGAAGAGATGTCGCCTGTAGTCGGACAAGAGACGTTTAATCATCTGACTGTGGATCGGATCTGATCTGGTCCGGGAGCTGTGTGGAGGCAATGGGGAAGGGCGCTGAGGAGCTCCCATTCTGTAAATGGGGCGTTACAAGGTTCACTGTGGCACATAGTGAACGAGAAGACCTTCCCTTCCGTACTCCGTTCGAGGGTGCGAAAGGCCGGGATTTGGGGGGTGGGGGTGGGGGGGGTGGGGGTGGGGGGGTGGGTGGGTGTAATTCGTCTATGCAGAGGCTCAAGCACAGTGTTCGGCAATTGCGTTCGCGTCGGTATACGACGTGCCACAGACGTTAACGCCAGGGCACCTGTCGGGGTCCGGTACACGAAAACACGTCTTATCGTCCAGACTCGGGGAGGTGACGTACGGCACCCGACGGTCGAGACGTACCTCTCCCGACATTCCTCTTTCCGCTTTTTTATAAACTGGTGAACACAGACACAGAGCCGTTTAAAATCTGTTAGGTGCTGGAGGGAAGGCTGCCGCTTATGTCGTCGTAGAGCCCACCTGTGCTCTTTAATGGCCTCGGCAACTTCTGGCAACCACCAAGAAAATGATTATCGCCGGGGGCACTCTAAGGAACAAACACTGGTAGCCGTTACTTCTGTAAAATATCTGGGAGTATGCATGCAGAACAATTTGAAGTGGAATGAGCATATAAAATTAATTGTTGGTAAGTTGGGTACCAGGTTGAGATTCATTGGGAGAGTCCTTAGAAAATGTGGTCCATCAACAAAGGATGTGGCTTACAAAACACTCGTTCGACCTATACTTGAGTATAGCTCATCAGTGTGGGATCCGTACCAGATTGGGTTGACAGAGGAGATAGAGAAGATCCAAAGAAGAGCAGCGCGTTTCGTCACAGGGTGATTTGGTAACCGTGATAGCGTTACGGAGATGTTTAGCAAACTCGAGTGGCAGACTCTGCAAGAGAGGCGCTCTGCATCGCGGTGTAGCTTGCTGTCCAGGTTTCGAGAGGGTGCATTTCTGGATGTGGTATCGAGTATATTGCTTCCCCCTACTTGTACCTCCCGAGGAGATCACGAATGTAAAATTAGAGAGATTTGAGCGCGCACGGAGGCTTTCAGACAGTCGTTCTTCCCGCGGAAGATACGCGACTGGAACAGGAAAGGGAGGTAATGACAGTGGCATGTAAAATGCTCTCTGCCACACACCGTTGGCTGGCTCACGGAGTATAAATGTAGACATAGATGTAGATGTAGAAAGAACGAGTGATCACGTTTTCTGCCACAGAAGGAATAGTTCTAGTGACCCATTCAACCACCACATCGGTGGTACCACGTTGGAGAGATTCAATGGTGACAGCAGCGGTGAACGCTTCCCAGTCTGCCTAGTTTAAAGCCCATCTGGGTAGGCATCTGTGGGCATGGCGCTGGGGAACTGACAGGAAGATGGGGAAGGGGGTCACTACCACACAAGTCATCACGGGCTCTCCAGTGAACAGATGGGAGAAGTCTCGGATTGCAAAGTGATAAATCAATGGCCGAAAAACTACCACAAGGCGCACTCCAAAATTGGTCGTGCCCCAGTACGTAAAAGGCAGATGTCGAACTGAGACAGTAAAGTTTCGACATCTCTACCTCAGCCAGTAAGCACACGGTCCAAACCCACAAGGGGGTTACAGGTGTTAAAATATCCCAAAAGCAGGAAAGGTTTACGGAGTTGATAGATCACTGCAGCCAAGACATTCAGGGGTACCACATCATCCGGAGGGAGATATACGTTACTGCGTCGTCATCATCCCGACTGCCACAGTTTCGAGAGGGTTTGAAGGGGTACAGGTTTACTGCATAGCAATTTCAGGACACAGACGCAAACTCCACCTGACACACTAATGTATTCGCTACAGTTCTTGTAATATCCCCTATAACCACAGAGGGCAAGGGTCCACATTGACGGAAACCAGATTTCCCGGAGGGCAATGCAGAACGCAGGTGTAAAGCTTAACAGTTGCCGTAGCTCAGCCGTGTGGTGGAAAAAACCACAGCAATTCCACTGGAGGATGACGTGATCGTGAGGCAGGGAAGGCACGAAATGCTCAATGAGGCAGTTTACACCTCAGGGTCACCTACCGCCACCGCCTCACTGCCAAAACAGTATACATCCGTCGTGTCCGGCGAGATCTAGGCTCTCGGCGGACGCCAGAATCTCCACCTCGTCCTCAGACGCAGAGCTCGTAGGTAGTGGCAGTGCGGGTATCACCGCAATTTCTTCCACCTTGGGGGTCTCCTTTTTGGATTTCTCTCGCCGATCCTCGGGTTTGTCTGGCCGGAACTGAGGAGGATTGTGAAGCCTTACAACCAGCTGCTTTTGGTCACTTCAGCCACTGGCAGGTGTCACCTTCCCACTAGTAGAAACACGGGAAGGGAGGGACTGCAGGGACCCCTTCCTAGTGAGAGGAGCCAAAGGGACTTGCGCTTCTCCGGCTGAGAAGTGGGGACTGACATCCCCAATGGTTTGGGGGGCAGTGCTCCCGAGGTAGGTGGTGCAGAAGCAACAGGGAGTGAAGTGCCCTCCATCATTGAGGGAGCAGGTGTAGTATTGCAGCTCTGAGAGCCGACAGGAATACGCAGAACGGAAGCAGCTGGAACTGTCGTCTTAGGTGGATGTTGTATGCATAGGATGTAGCCTCTCTTATTTCTCTTAGCCTCAGTGTAGGGCAGTCCGCCCGGGGTCTCGCGTTCCTCTCTTCCTGTAAAATACCACGAGTGTCGCTCTTCGCAACTGACACACGTGGGAGGCGGAACACGTGGAGTAGTGGGATGGGAGGGATGGCCACAATCTCGGCAGGTGATGCCGGATGTACAGCGAGAAGACGTATGCCCGAACTTCTGGCACTCAAAGCACCGCATTGGGGGAGGGATATACGGTTTCACATTACGGCAGTAAACCGTCACCCTGACCTTTTCAGGTAATGTGCCACCCTCGAATGCCGAGATGAAGGCACTGCTGCCAACCAGTTTATGGACCCCGATGGATGCTCCAAACGAAATGAACACCTCGGCACTCTAAGTTGGTGTGCAGCTTGCCATCAGACTTTAAAAGATGGTCCCTGTGGAATATAACACCCTGGACCATGTTTAAGCTCTTATTGGGTTATTTGTTTCATTTATTTATTTCATTAACAGTACAGAGTAACCCACCACCTTGAAATGTAAGATGGGTCAGATGCTTCTGAATCTAATAGCAAAGACTTCTCATTGCAGTCTTATTGGTATACAGTTCTTAAAGCTTCTATTTTTTAATAATATAAAGAACATAATATGTTAAGATTTCTCTGAGGTTACAGCGAACTGAATGCTTAACAGTTGTTAAAATGGTTCCATATAATTTGTTACTACCTAGTTGACAAGACTATAATTTATACAATGCAAATGTCAAAGAAAAATAAAAAAAGAAGAAAATGTAACACAATGAGCGTGGTTGCGAATAATTTGTAATATATAGAGGGAAGTGATATGTTGTATTTGGATGAGTAATACAGTCTAAGAACCATGTTGGTTAGTAATGCTATTTCTATCTATTTCAGATGAGAAGATCTCGGTACAAACTCCTTCTAAGAGCCTACCTAGTTCCATGTTTACTACGGTACTGCCCTAGCAATTTAGTTGTATTACCTTCAGAAGGGATATCTAAGGAAAAACACTTGGGTGTGGTTTCTTTAAAAACGAGAAACACACGTCCGTGTGCTCTCACGAAGTTTTTCTCTAGGTTCACGCCCTCTCCTCTTCACGCACAGGTCTCCCCTAGATGCTTACACATATCTTTGGGGTTCGTTGGTAGATTTTCAACTCTTAGGTTCATCCTGTCAGTTTGTTCTGTAGTTGGAAAGCAGAATTTATCCCCGTTTTCATGCTCAGTTCATATTACACAGCGAAGAACTGTTTGAAATATATCCTTGTTTTTTTAGTCTGATAAGACATAGGTTAATGTCCAAGTTATCATAGTTTATGTAATTAACGATATTCAGCTTGGGATCTTTGGTTGTATCTGATTGGTGATCTTGCCTGTTTGTTTGTTGCTCCGATTTCAAGTAATTTTGTAGCGCAGCACATCTTTCTTGCTTTATGGTTTCCGGTAGTATGGAGTTTGATGTGTTTTCGCTGAACATTTCCCCTGATAGTGACTTGTTGTTTTTTACCTCTACCGGGAACTTGTTCGTAAAATGTGACTGTCGTATGTCCGTTTCTGGGGTGGTTGCGTCTGATGTTGTGCCGGTGCAGGATGTGTCTGTCTGTTCAGCTGCCTTACTGCTTTGTTTTTAGTAGTGACTGTGTGCACTACAACCCGTAGACAAAATGAGCTGCTGTAACATAGGCTCTGCATTTGGTTGTATCATATTCTAGTTGTTGTGCGGGTGGTGTGCAGTTGTCTTTGTTTGTATTTGCCTGTGGTGTTTGATTTCTCATGAACTCTTTGACATCTTCATTCTGAGGATGTCCAAGGACGTCGTCGTATTTCTCTGTACTATCTCGCAGTATTTCATCTTCCAGTATGTCAACTCGTAGGAGGAGACCAGCCTGGAAGATGGCCCAATCAAACATGTGACGTTTCAGGTGCCTGCCAACCTCATATTCTATTGCACCCCGCATGCACATATCGCCTATATAGCCGGTAATGCTGAAGTACCTACACATTATTGTCTCCCAGAACTGAGGCATTACATTAGTATCGGTATCTGCATTTGGGGGTTGTAATATCCCCACGTGTTGCCGCCAGGCAACAGCTCGCCACCAGCCTCTCATCCTAGTCGACGGCGATATGTACCTTTGCCTTTTCGTGTTATTAGTTAAGTCTGTTTCTGCGTGTGTTAGGGGGGTGAGTTTCTGACAGTTATGGCAGCACTCCTTATTAATGGACATCGTCCAGGACATCGTATTTGATGCCTTCTATTTGTCTTTCATAGAGCTGTTTATATGTAGGACAGTCTGTGCCCCCCCCCCCCCCCCCACCCCCTCCCATCCGCCCTGCCTTACTGCATGTTCTGTTTCTGTGTTTGCGCGGTATGCAACCTACCAGATTCTCCTGCCTGCATTCCAACTTTTTGTGTACCGGTTTTGCACATCTTCCACATACCTGGATCTTTGTCGCAATGCTTCGATGGGTGACCGAAGCCCCAACAATTAAAACATTTTCTACAGCAACAAAGTCGTTGATGTACAAAGATACAAATCAAATAAAAACTCTTTCTTTTTGAGGCAGCAGTAATCGTACTTTTGGTGACACTTCTAGAATGTTGTTTACTGTCCTTTTGCCATTTGGTCCTGTTTTAAATTTTATTTTAACCTCATTATCGAACTCATCTTTAGTAATGTGTTCACTCAGGTTTATTTCGTAGAGCTCTTCCAAGAATTCCTGGTCAATTAAATATGTTGAAACATGGTGCACTGCTAGCAGGGGTCTGAACTACTTGGGTTCTTCACACCTAATGTCCTTAAGCTGTGCCGCTTTTTCCATTATCTTTTTCTTATCTACTTGTGATTCTGTTTCAATTATTACGGTGTCTGCTGTTGACCAAATTGATTTTATTTTTAATTTGTCTCACTTGGGGTTAATTATTTTAGTGACAGATTCTCTAGTGGTTCTCGCATCCCGGTTGGTTTCTGATTTAAAGAAAAGTGTGCTGGACTGTTTAGCTTTTGTTTGTTGAATGCATTCCTGTACTTTGCTTTTAGGTTTTAGAATTGGACCGGCAGCCACAACCGCTGCAAATGAGAGCGAGAGGGGTTTGTTTTCTGACTTTAATCTCTGATTTTCGGATCCGAGTTCTGCTATTTCTTGCACTGAATGCATTCCTGGGCATCTGGTGCATTTGCAACTGCTGGTTCTTTTCCGAGTCTGGCGTTTTCAGTTCTGAGCTCTCATTTTGTCCACGCAAGAATACATTCACTATCACAGAAAAGAAAGACCTCTCTCGAACAAACTACACATCCGCGTGCCACGCCTCACATCACAGATTGTGTGGGTCACCACGTCAGTGATGGGGTGTGAGAGAAACAGAAAGATCCCCCCAGCTTGTCACAAGCGACTAATGTCCGCGACTGGGCAATGATGCCATTTTTATCGAGACTGGTCCAGAGTGCATTTTGGACAAACCCTCCACATCCCCAAACTTGTCCTCTAAATGCTCCACAAAAAACTGAGGCTTCATTGACATGAAAGATTCCCTAACAACTAATGGACACAGTGCACCATGTAAGGTGCCCTTCCCCAATTGGCTCGCTCTTCGGGAAAATTTAGAAGAATGGAGGTCAAACCCTATAATAGGCGATCACATAAAGGCTGAAGTGTGCGAGACTTATCGCACGCGCGCGCGCACACGCGCTTGTGTGTGTGTGTGTGTGTGTGTGTGTGTGTGTGTGTGTGTGTGTGTGTGTGCGTGTGTGTGCGTGTGTGTGTGTGTGTGTGCGTGTGTGTGTGTTTGGCCAAAATCTGATATGTGTAACAGTCTCTTTGTTGTGCCTTTCTGCAACTCGACATCTCATCTTTACAGCAAGTAGCAATATATCGATTCCAAGCTTTGTCCAAATTAAAACCATTATCTCTATTTATTAAATTACTAGCTAATCTAATCTCTACAGCTTCCTGGAAGACAGATTCCCTAAAAGAAGAGGTGGGTGTTAAAATCTTCACATTACCATAATTCACGGAATGCCCTATATCAATACAATGTTCGGCCATAGCTGACTTGTCTGGCTGTAATAAGCATGTATACCTTCGATGCTCCACACACCTCTCACGAACGGTGCGTGATGTTTGACCTATGTACAACTCATCACAATTTCCGCAAGGAATCTGATACACACCCGTTTTATGAAGCTGTAAATCATCCTTCACAGAGCCGAGTAAAGCTGCAATCTTTGTGAGGGGACAGAAGATCACCTTAACACAGTGTTACACCCTATCTTCGAGGAAAGAGCCCCCAAATAGGGCAAAGATGCAATAAATCTGAAGGAATTACTATCTTCTTTCCCATCACATACCTGCATTTTAGGTTTTGCATCAAATGCTCTACGAATTTATTGTGGAGAAAATCCAATCGATTTAAAAATGCTCTCGGGGTATGTCTTTACCAGATATACAGTGCGCCTGATGCACTAAGGTCTTAAGGACACCTTTGGTCTGTGAAGGGTGATGGCAGCTACCAGCATGAAAATATAGATTTGTGTGTGTGTTGGTTTCCGATATACGGAACGTCCTAAAGTGTCATCACCTTTATGGTGAATGAAAACATCAAAAAAGGGGAGAGAACCATCTTTTTCTATTTCCATTGTAAATTTAATGCTAGCATGCACGGAATTCAGATGTTCAAGAAATCGATGTAATTCATCCATCCATCCATCCATACCACGAATGTGTCGTCCACATACCTCCAGAAGACAGTCTGGTTTAAAACTTGCTGAGGCCAGTGCCTTGTCCTCTAAGTCTTCCATGAATAAATTAACTACCAGAGGGGAGAAGGGGCTTCCCATGGCAACACCATCAATTTGCTCATAAAATTCACCATTAAACTGAAAATAAGATGATAAAAGCACATGTTCAAATAAGGCCATAATGTTCTTATCAAAATGCTGGCCGATAAGAGAGAGATTCCTTTAAAGGTACCTTGGTGTATAATGATACCACACGTCAAAACTAACAAGCACATCTGTACTATTTAGCCTGACATTGTTAAGTCTCTGAATAAAATCCATAGAATTACGAATGAAGTGACGATATTTTCCTACCAATGGTTTTAATAAGGAAGCTAAATATTTGGCAGAAAAATATGTCAGTGAACCAACAGTGCTCATTATAGGTCTCAGACAAATCCTCTAGATGCTCATCCTTAACCATCTCGTGAAATTTAGGAAGGCCCTTAAAATCTCGGTGGTACTCCACCTCGGACTTTTAAACTTCTTACGACTTCCTTCGGTAGTGATGAAGCGTTCAGCAAGGCAGCTGTCCTTATTGTCACCTCGTCAGTAGGATCTTTGTCGATCTTCCGGTACGCACCAGAACTAAGTAGACCACACATCTTTTCCTAGTAGGCTTCCCGAGCAAAAGGACAACAGCATTACCTTTACCAGCACACAGGACAACTGTATCAGTATCCTCACACAGCTTTCGTATCGCACATCTTTCTTTCTCGGAAAGATCGCTTCTTTGTGGGCGATGCTTCGTAATTGCTATATCGGAAACTGACACACACAAACCTATATTTTCATGCCAGTAGCTGCCATCAGCTGCATATTTCTCTGCCGCTGACCGGCACCCGTGACCCGTACGCGCAGTACCGCCGCGGTGGAGCATACAAGGCCGCGCGTGGCATCTCGTCGTCAGTCTCTTGACTCTCTCTGAAGACGGCCGAACGATACGCGGCCGAAATATCAGTGGAGGAAATTTTATTTGCACGGTTGCATGCCCGAAATTTAATTGACTAGCAATATATCATTTACGTAAGACTCTCTATATTCCAACCTGGATTTTCCTGTTTGCAAGCTCGAACAAAATAATTACAAGAACCACTTTTACCAATGGACCTGCCACATAGTAAAACTAGCTAGTTTTCAGAAATTCATCCAGCTTTGACATTCAGCTCCCATATAAGGGCCAAGAATCTATATGGATAGCTTCTGCAAAGCTGTCAATTTTTTACACAGTGTAAACTGTGTGTTCTTCAGCAATGCAACAAGCTCGTACACTGGCGTACTTACCACAATATTGAGTGTACAGTTTCTACTCGGTTACTCTTCCTTCAGTCCTGTGCTGGTAAGAGAGGTGGTCCGTATCCGGTGCTTTTCGTGTGCCAATGGTTCGTTACTCTCAAAAATGCCAATCAAGCTGCAGAACCTGAGAATTTGAAGAACAGTCATAGAAACACACGCCAATCACAGACGACACTAGGCCAATATATTACTCTTAACACACACACACACACACACACACACACACACACACACACACACACACACACACACACACACAGACAGAGAGAGAGAGAGAGAGAGAGAGAGAGAGAGAGAGAGAGAGAGAGAGAGAGAGAGAAACAAATTATAGCACAAAAAGAAGTTAAAAATAAATATAATGCAGCATTACACAGAAACTGGCAGCAACAATTATGTTTTCTTTGTTTGTTCATTGTCTTACAGATACCAATGCTTTTCCGGTCCCGGTTTTAGCATTCTAAATGTCTCTGGGAACTGAAACAGATTATATAATTTCCCAAAATACACTCATTTGCTGTCTGATAATGAGAGCATTTGGCGACTCTCAACCAACTTCGAGCATCGTTTCAAACCACCTACACTAGACTAAAGAAAATAATTTTTTCTACAATTGTATCAGATCGTCCCTAACAAAAAATATTTTTTTGTAAAGTGTAGTTTTCGTCAATGGAAAATAGAAGATAGGTGATAGGCTGAATTTAACTAACATCTATGACTACGTGACAGCTGCGGGTTGAGAGAATTGTTGCACAATGAACACACAATTAATTCCAAAGCTCAAAATTAATGTTCTGACTCTTACCAAACGAGCCACTGAGAGTACAAATGTACGGCATATACTAGCTAATAAGCAGCTAACTACATGTACTCTAGCTACTCTCTTAACCGTGCAGGCAACAATGCTACATCCGCTACTCTACTTCTTTGCAGAAAGCAATCATTTGTAGCTATGGAAACTCTGATACAGGACAACAGAATCCCAACCTGAGAGAGATTTCGTCCAGACTCTTTGCAATTTCAGCCCAGCATGCAAAAGTTAAAGCACAAGGTCTTGTCACATGCTCAAACACGTGCACCCAACTGGAAGAAAATAAGCAAACCTTTAAACCTTTATGTGTGTAATAAATGTATAACTTGGTAAATGTTAAACAAATGAAATGTTTGCTACAACACACACACACACACACACACACACACACACACACACACACACACACACACACACACAGAGAGAGAGAGAGAGAGAGAGAGAGAGAGAGAGAGAGAGAATTGTTACTGAAGAATATGTTGAAACATGATAAATAGTGTCCAGTAACTGTAATGTATAACCACAGAAATTGTAATGGTGCACAATTATGTCATTTCTTGCAGTTAAGAAAGAAGCAAGGATCAATGGAATTTTCTTGCCTCTAATTATTATTGAAATAAGTAAGTTACAAAACATCACATAACACAAAATTCTGCTTCCAACTTCTTTTATGTATTAAAATAGCAGAAAATAAAATGAAAAGGGCAGTCAAGCAGGGGCAGACACATAAGAAAGACAAACATTGCTAACTTTTTCTACAATGTCCTTTTTCAGAGCTAACAGAAACACACACAATGTGGATGGCTACATTTTTCTGGCACTGCAGTCCCACTGAGATGAGGGACGGTGGATGGTGAAGAGGATGGATGGATCAACATGAAGGCGAATGAGGCAATGTGCAATAGCTACAGTTTATGTACTATCACTCCTAACATGAGTATCATTCCATACAGAATACAAACACTGTAAATTATTATACCTCCTAATTCTCACCCAAGCTATAATTTTGAAAATTACCAGTATATATTTTAAAGTAACTAGTTTATTGGAAATATTATTCAACATGCACACTGTGAGATCAAAAGTATCCATACACCCCCAAGAACATAGGTTTTTCATATTAGGTGCATTGTGCTGCAACCTACTGCCAGGTACTCCATATCAGCAACACCAGTAGTCATTATACACCCTGAGAGAGCAGAATGGGGCTCTCTGCAGAACTCGTGGACTTTGAGCGTGGTCAGGTGATTGGGTGTCACTTGTGTCATATGTCTGTAAGCAAGATTTCCACACTCCTAAACATCTCTAGGTCCACTGTTTCTGATGTGATAGTGTAGTGGAAACACAAAGGGACACTTACAGCACAAAAGCGTACAGGCTGACCTCGTCTGTCGACTGACAGAGACGGCTGACGAGGGTCATAACGTGTAACAGGCAGACATTTATCCAGACCGTCACACACAGGAATTCCAAACTGCATTAGGATCCATTGCAAGTACTATGACGGTTAGGCAGGAGGTGAGAAAACTTGGATTCCGTGATCGAGCAGCTGCTCATAAGCCACACATCGTGCCGGTAAATGCCAAATGGTGCCTCGTTTGGTGTAAGAAGTGTAAACATTGGATGACTGAACAGTGGAATAATATTGTGTGGTGTGATGAATGACAATACCCAATGTGGCAATCCAATGGCAGTGTGTGGGTATGGTAAATGCCCAGTTAACATCATATGCTAGC
Source organism: Schistocerca gregaria (assembly GCF_023897955.1). NCBI lineage: Eukaryota > Metazoa > Arthropoda > Insecta > Orthoptera > Acrididae > Schistocerca > Schistocerca gregaria. Next base: position 91,836,720 of record NC_064929.1, on the reverse strand, counting down.
GTGTCAAGTGCCAACAGTAAAATTTGGAGGTGCGGTTGTTATGGTGTGGTTGTGTCACTTGCACCTCGTTGTTGTTTTGAGTGTCACTATCACAGCACAGGCCTACATTGATGGTTTAAGGACCTTCTTGCTTCCCACTGTTGAAGAGCAATTTGGGGATGGCAATTGCATCTTTCAACACAATCGAACACCTGTTCATAATGCATGGCCTGTAGTGGAGTTGTTATATGACAATAACATCCCTGTAATGGACTGGCCTGCACAGAGTTCTAACATGAATGCTATAGAACACCTTTGGGATTTTGTCAATGCCAACTTCGTGCCAGGCCTCACCAACCGACATCGATAGCTCTCCTCAGTGCCACACTCGTTGAAGAACGAGTTGCCATTCTCCAAGAAACCTTCCAGCACCTGATTGAACGTATGCCTGTGAGAGGCAAATCTGTAGTCAAGGTTAAGAGTGGGCCAACACCGTATTTAATTCCAGCATTACCGATGGAGGGCACCATGAACTTTTAAGTCATTTTCAGCCAGGTGTCCGGATACTTTTGATCACATAGTGTATGATTCACAAAAACTACTTACACTTCAAAATTTGAATCCACTAATGATTCTCTGTTTTACAAATCACACGTTTCATTTGAAAGCTTGCATTCCCCCATCTTCGTAAAGAACATCTTGTCTTTCCTACAAATTTTACCTGTCATTCAAAATTTTTTGTCATAAGCATTCTATAATTTTTGAATCTTAAAAATGCAATGCTTTCCAAAAGGCACTCAGGGTGGCTGCGCATCCGAGGCGCCACGCCACGGTTCGTGTGGCTCCCCTCGACGGAGGTTCGAGTCCTCCCCTGGGCATAGGTCTGTGTTGTCCTTAGTGTAAGTTAGTTTTAAGTGATGTGTGAGCCTAGGGACCAATGACCTCAGCAGTTTGGCCCCATAGGAACTTATAACCACCACCACCACCACCACCACCTTTCAATAATTCAGTGTCATCAGTCTGTAGCCAAAAATGTATAATTTTCCTATAATAAGATGATAGTCTATGAAATATTTCTATTCCAACACTTGTGTTTCCAGAAAATTCTCGGCAGGCTTTGGAAATCCTAGTGCAACCTCCAGTTTTTATCTTGTAAAACAGAAACATTATTTGTACCAAATTAAGGACATTTAACCAGTTTCTAAACAGCAAAGTAATGTCTTTGTTTAGTGTGACTCTATATTCTGCAGTTTATCTGTCTTTCACATTAAAATCTACATTGTGATATCTTTACATTTAACACTTTATAATATCTGTCCTAAATACATCTATTCATGTGTCACGCACGAACCTACACGCAGTCAGCTGTGTTAAGTTCAGAACAGGTGAAGTGGGAAGTTAAATATAGACGGTAGGAGGGGGCAGTTTGTACGCAGCTTAATGTACGAGGGTCAGTCAAAAAGTAATGCCTCCTATTTTTTTTTCTACGTTTAATTGTCAGGAAATTTAAATGCAATTACATAGGTTGAAAACCACAACATTGAGGATCATTTTGTCATTTTTCAATGTAATCTCCGCCCATCTCTACAGTTTTGGTCCATCTTTGAACAAGGGCATGTATCCCAGCACGGTAAAAATCACAGCTCTGCTTCCTAAGCCATTGACGCACGGATGTTTTGACGGCCTCCTCATCTTCAAAATGAATCCCACGATGAGCTTCTTTTAGTGGCCCGAACAGATGGAAGTCTGATGGTGCCAGGTCAGGGCTGTATGGGGGATGAGGCAAAACTTCCCATCCAATTTTGACAATCTCGTCAGAGGTGTGACGACTGGTGTGTGGTCTTGCATTGTCATGCAAAAGAAGAACATCTGCCATTGATTTTGTTGGGCGAACTCGCTGAAGACGTGCTTTAAGTTTTTTGATGGTTGTGACGTATTGAACAGAATTTATTGTGCATCCCTGCTCCAAAAAATCAACCAGAATCACACCCTCTGTATCCCAGAAAACTGTTGCCATAACTTTCCCTGCCGATCGCACAGTTTTGAATTTTTTCTTCCTCGGCGAGCTTGTGTGACGCCACTCCATTGACTGCCTCTTTGATTCGGGTTCAAAAAAATGCACCCATGTTTCGTCCCCGGTCACAATTTTTTTCAGAAACTCATCTCGCTCCAAACGGAAGCGCTGCAAGTGTTGGGAGGCTATTGTTTTCCTTGCCTCTTTATTCTGATCGGTTAACATTCTTGGAACCCACCGTGCACAAACTTTTGAGTACCCCAATTGTTTAGTAATCATGATCACACTGCCTTTACTAAGAGAAATAATGCGACACACTTCATCTGCAGTCACCCGACGGTCACCACGAATGATGTCATCAACTTGCTGAATGTTGTGTGGAGTCACTGCACTCACCGGCCTACCGCTCCGCGTTTCGTCAGTCAACGGTGTTTGCCCTTCAGCTTCCTTACAACGACGAACCCATCGTCTAACAGTGCTGACATCCACTGTCACACTATACACCTTCTTCAGTCTTTCATGAATGCGTATGGGCGTTTCACCTTCTGCATTCAAGAATTCAATCACACAACGCTGTCTCAAACGAACATCGATGTCGGCCATCTTACAAACTTCTGCTGTGCTGCCACCTGTTGACACAGAAAGTTACTACTGCAGTGGATTGCAGAAGAAGGTTTGAGGAATGGCGCCAAATTCAAATTTTTCACTTAACTTAATTTTTTTAAGTAGAAAAAAAATGGGAGGCATTACTTTTTGACCGACTCTCGTAGTCAAGTGTATGTCACTGAGGGCTCAGAGTGGAACAGCAGAGCATCAGACCAAGAAAACGGTGTGACTGAAGACTGTGTTGTAATAACAACACCCACCTACATCATTTGGTGAAGCTTCTTCCCTCCTTGGCTCCCTCTCGGCCATTGATCTACCTTCTGCACCAATCTCCCCCACCATACCTCCTCTCACCCATTCTACCCCCCCCCCCCCCCTCCTCCTCTCTCAGTTTAGCTGCAGTGCTGGACTAATCAGGAATGTATATGAAAGCAGAGGTTTTCATTAACCAGTAAGCTCTGAAGGAGGACACTGCACAAAGGTTCAGCTGTGTTTTCAGTCTCACATAACCAGCACAAATTCAGAAAATACAGTACTTGTGAAGTACAAATGGTTCTTTATTCACATGAAGTAATCAGTGTTACCAACAAAGGATCTCAAATTGGATCTGTATTTCTAGATTTCCAAAAGGCATTTGATAACGTCCCTCACAAGCAACTTCTAAACAAACTGCACACCTATGGCGTATCATCTCACTTAGGCCACTGCATTTGTAGTTGGCTGTCAGACAGACCATAATTAGTATTAATTGATGTGAAGTGCTTACCAGGGAAGTGTTACAGACACTCTGCTCTTCCTGAACTATATGAATTATTTGCGAGCCAATCTGAGCATCCCTCTTAGACTTTTTTCAGATGCTACTGTCGTTCGTCATCCATTAAACTCGTCAAAAGATCAAAGCGAAATGCAAAATGATTTAGACTAGATATCTGTGCAGTGCAAAAAATGGGAGTGAGTTGCAAAGGTCAAGTGTGAGGTCATCGACATGAGAACTAGAAGGAATCTGTTGAATTTCACAAATTTAAAGGCTGTCAATACAACTAAATACCTAGGGATTATAATCCTGAACAACTTAAAACCGGAACAACCACACAGAAAATGGTGTGGGGAAGGTGAAACCAAGATTCTATTTTATTGGCAGAACACTTAAAAGATGCAATAAGTCTACTAAAGAGGCTGCCTACATTATCCTCGTCCTTCCTCTTCTGCAATATTGCCGTGTGGTACGGAAAAACGATCACCGGAAAGAGTTAAGTGATCATCCTCTCGCACACTATTCTCAAGTGGAACAGTACAGAAATAAGTTTAAAGGTGGTTCACATACGTGCGAATTGCAGAGTAATCGTGCAGATGCAGATTAGATCTATGCGTAGGCAGCAAGGTATCCGAAGACAAAAGGGCAGTTGTACGCAATGATAAAGACTCAATATTTAATTCAGTGTTTGTGGCAGACAAGGATCGTAAGAAACGTGCCCGCACCCCTCGCCAGCACAGCAGCCACCTACCACGACCAGAGCTCCTGCCGCACCTTCGCCGTGAACCTGTTGGCAAGGCACAGTGCGGCACAGCCACCAAAACCCACGTTGTACAGAAGCACGATCTCCATGTTGCCCAGCCACCGGATCTTCCCGAAGTCGCCCAGCAGGTCGAAGTTGGTGAAGCCTGCAGAACGACATAATGACATACACCTTAGTGGCACTTTTTGAAGCGACTACACATTTCCTTCGAAGTTCTGAGTTTTACGAATGACACCAGTAATTATTAACAATTATCTCACCGTTACAATAATAATGAACTGTCTAATTCTCGGTCCCACTGCTTTACAACTGCCCTTCAAAACATTGTAAAGTAACAGCCAATGTTATGCAGTATTAGAGAACACAGTGCACACAACTGCTCACGTCCAGCTGTATTAATGCGACCACCTGTCAAAAGCCCGAAAAAGCACCTTTTGCAGTGCAGACACATAGGAAGAGATTCGACGAAGGCCAAGTCTACTCCACGGCCCCGGCCACCCGCACTAGGTTTCTCGGTCGAAAATCCGTGGTGCGAAGAGCCAGATCGACACGGTAGGCTCAAATTTGGCGAGTTCGGTGACCAGGGGAGTACGGCAAGCTCATCGAGGTGTCTTAAAAACACACGCGCACACTGCAAGCTGTGCGATACGTCGCATTTTCCTACCGGTAGATGCCACCGTGCCGAGGAAAAACAAACTACACTTAGGGGTGCACACAGCCCCACAGATAGATACACAGCTGTGTCGATCCGATATGCCTTTGAGAGTGACAAGGTCACCCGGAAAAACATTCCCTCCTCCAGCCTGGGCTACTTTGCTTTTCGACATTTCACACTGTACTCGCCAACGGCCGTCTCTCCGACAGATCGTAAAACGTGATTCGTTTGGAAAGGTCACCTACAGTTACTCTGTAGGCACCCACAGCAGTTGGCATCAGTGCACGAACTCAGGTGCCTGCTGTGGAGATCCGTATGCAGCAATGTTCACCGAATGGTCACCAGGGAGACACTGCCGGTAACCCCTCAGCTCATCTGGGTGATCAATAGCTCGACAGCTGCACGTCTAGTCACCCGTACACATCTCCACAGCTGTCATTCACCCCTGTCATCCGTTGCCTGCAGTGCACCACAGTTGTCTCATGTCGCTTTTGGACACTTCAATTTTGGCATACACGGCATACGAGGCAGCGCACCAGGTTATAAACTTAGTCATTCTGGAGACACTACAACCCTTAGCTCGAAAGCCGACGATCGTGATTTTTCGGATACCAGACAAATCTCTGTTTCCACATTATGTCGACGACAGCAGTTTCGTGTGTCAACCCAATGTGCTTTATATGTCCTCCGAGTCTGCCATCTGCCATCTGCGAGTGTTGACATCGGACATAGCCTGTGGTCACATTAATGTGGCTGGACTGTGTAGTATACAACCTGACACCCATCTACAAGATAAGTCCGAAACATTTGGTGCACAATCTCATAAAATAAAGGAAATGAGAGCTACAAACAAAATACCTTTCTGGCTCTCAAAGGAATTGACATTAGCTTCGACAGACTTGTGTCATCGGTTGTAAAGCTGTTAGAAAATGCCAGAAAACGCTTTTCTGGAATTGTCTGAAGCACCACGGTTACATGTAATGCCTGTAAAGCGCAAGGCTTTCAGGGCTAATATAAGATGGAAACACAAGAAAAACTCTGACTCCTGCAAATCTGGAGAATACTCGACAATAGTCACCTCTTATCGAGCGAGAAAGTTGAGCGAGCAAACACTGTGTCCATACGATGACATCTGATCGCAGTACTTCGAGCAATTAAACGAGAAACATTTACCGACAGTTTCCGACAGCTTTACAACAGATGTTGGACCCATGTTGCCACTAATAGTGATCACACTGAAGAAAAGTAAAGGTATTTTGTTTTTAGCCCTTATTTCCTTTATTTTTGAGACCAATCACCCAAAGTTTTGAAGTGCACCTTTTATATTTCATATTTGCTATTTATCTTTTAACATTTGCACTGTCTTTTAGTTCTTTTATATAGATATGCCTCAGTTTCGATAACTTTTTAGTAATTTTTCTTCCATTTATAATCTCAAATCAGTAAGTAGACCAACTAATAACGTCAATCCATAATCTGCAAATATCGAGGCATGCATTATTAATCCTCCCCCCACCCCCCCAAAAAAGAAGATCAGTTTTGTAAATGTCATATTTGCTGAAAAATTTTAACACATTAATCAATGTTCACATTTAAGCCAATGATAAAGCTCTCATTAAGTAAGAAAAATGTTAAACAGAGAAAAGTGAGACCCAAGTGTGGGAGTTCTGGTAATTTTGCCAACAGAAGGGAAAGCTTAACAAAACATTATGACTGTAATTATGCTTACTAAAAAGTCAAGAAGTATGTAATAGCAAGCTGCTGTGACATTATTTGGACTATAGGAGCTTAATTATGTCAAGTTGTGACAGAGAAAAGAGTAAGGTAACTGTCAAAGTTTAACAAACAAATGCAGCTGCAACCACGTGAATTATTTCAAAACAGATTTAGTTGGTAATACTTGTTGAGTTTCATAATGGAGCAAATTGGCCTTTAATGTATGTAAATTAGAATTAGTGACTGGAGAGAAACGTGAAATTAACTGTGACACTTGCAATGAATAAGTGCAGAAATCTGAGGTATTAATTAGGTTATTTCTTTGAGGTAAAGACTCCACAACTAGGAGGAGCCGGAGGAGGAGTGAACCAGCCCATTATGGTCACAGTACACTTACTTACTCAACACGCCTTGTATCTAGTGAATGGATTACGGCCAATGCCCTAAGTGACAAGACATTTTCAACAACATAAAAATAAAAATTCATTATTAGAACTCTGTCATAAAACCAGTGTGTGTGTGTGTGTGTGTGTGTGTGTGTGTGTACACATCTGAGAGTCGTGTCTTCTCTCAGAATTGTTTACTAGCAGAAACCAAAGAAAAGAGAGAAAGATCTAACATATAACACTAGCTCCAAACTATAAAAGTGGATCTATATTCAAGATATTTCAACAAGAAATACAAGATGTCCCAGGACAAATGGTCAATATTCAGGGATACGATACGAAAAGTCGATCGAAGCACAAAAAAATCTAGTAAGCATGGGCTCTCAACTCCATACTTCAAGAGCTATGAGCACTCCATCTTCATTACTGAGAAACACATCTTTTCTACTGATCAAAGCTCTTAAGGTATGTGTTTTAGAGACAATGTTTCATAGAGTTTTTTTTGCTTTGAATGATCCTTCCTGTCATTTCCCTGAATACTGACCACTCCAGTTGTGAAACTTTGTATATTCTAAAATTACAATGAATGACTCAAAATAGATGCAATTCACCGCCAACATTACTGATTCAAAACTGAAGAAGGAACATCTCATTGCACAGGTGTCAAGAAAAATCTTGAAAGAACAGGTATAAGACACACAAAGCAACTGCAGTTGCACTTGGGCTTTCTGAGGGGGGAAATGGACAACTGGTAGCACATGATCAAAGGGATGCTATGCTGGACACTACCCTTTAAGAAAGTAAATCTGGCTTAGTAGTAGTAGTGGTAGGTGGTGGTGATGATGTGGTCTTCAGAATGAAGACTAGTTTGATGCAGATCTCCACACTACTCTATCCTGTGCAAGCCTCTATCTCTGAATAACTACTGCAGCACTTCCAAATCTGCCTACTGAATTCATCTCTTGGTATCCCTGTACAATTTTTATCCCTGATGCTTCCGTACAGCACTACATTGGTAGTCCCTTCATGTCTCAGAATATGTCTCTTCTTCCAGTCATGTACTACAAAGTCCTTTTTCCCCTATCTGATTCAGTACTTTCTCATTAGTTATTCAATATACCAATCTCATCTTGTGTAGCACCACATTCTCTTCTTGTCCAAGTTCCACATCTTACACTTTCTCACTGTTGACATCTTCCATTTTATACCCTCTCTTCTTTAACCATTATCAGATATTTTGCTACCCAAGCAGCAAAACTGATCATCTACTTTCAGTGCCTCAACTCCTAATCCAGTTCTATCGGAGTAAACTGATTTAAATCGACTACATTCCATTAACCTTTATTTTTACTTTTGTCGATATTCATCTTAAAACTTTTATCGAGGTGGTAATGACACTGTTCACCTGTTCTCTCGAGTCCTTCGCCACCTCAAACAGAATTACAATGTCATCAGCAAATTGTTAAGTTTTTATTATCTGTTCCTGAAACTTAAGTCACTATCCAAATTTATACTTTGTTTCCATCACAGCTTGCTTGATGTTCAGACTGAATAATACCATAAACCTCTACAACTCTATCCCACTCCCTGCTTATCTACATTTACATCTACAACCACTCTCTGCAGACAACCTAAGTACATCGCAGACGGTATGTCCCACTGAATCAGTTATTACAATTTCTTCCCTTTACATTGATATACGGAGTGTGAGAAAAATAGTGGTTTAAATACCTCTCTGTGTGCTGTAATTAATCTAATCTTGTACTCACGATTGCTATGTGAGCGATACGTAGAGGGCCAAATATATTACTAGCGTCATCATTTAATTCTGGTTCTTTAAGCTTTGTACGTAGGCTTTCCCAGGATAGTCCATCTTCACGAGTCAGCCACATCAATTTCTTCATCATCTCTGCGACACACTCTCATGAATCAAACAAACCTCTGACCATTTGTGCTGCCCTTCTTCGTATACATTCAGTATCTTCTGCTACTCTTATTTGGTAAAGGTGCCACACACTTCAACATCATTCTAGAATGGGTTGCACGAGTGATTTGCAAGCAATCTCCTTTGTACACCGATTACACTTCCCCTAGTATTCCACCAATAAATCAAAGTCTACCACCTGCTTTACCCATGACTGAGGCTACGTGATCATTCCACTTCGTGTGCCTACTAAGTGTTACACCCAGGTATTTGTATGTGTCGGGCAATTCAAACTGTAACACACCGATATTACGGTCGTAGGACACTACTTTTGTGTTTTGTGAAGTGCTCAGTTTTACATTTCTGAAATTTAAAACAAGTTGCCAACATTTGCACCATTTTTAAATCATATAAAGATTGGCACAAATATTTATGCATTCTCTATCAGACAGTACTTCATTATTGGTGACTGTGTCACGTGCAAAAAGTCTGAGTCTACTATTGATTTTGTCCACAAGGTCACCAATATACAACACAAACAGAGAGGGTTTGAAAATACTTTCCTGGGGCACACCTGTAATTGCTTCTACTCTCTGATAACTTTCCACCGGGATCATTTCCACAGAGTCTGTTCTCGTTCTCTCAGGAACCCCACAGTGACAATACAGTGCCCGATTGGACTTTCACCGATCACAGACTTTTTCGTAGTGTCTTACCCTCACATCGGCCAGGCCGTAAAGACTGTTACAACTAGCGTGTGCAAATGAATTGACACAGCTGAGAAAATTACAAAGCAAATCACCACAATAATAGGTCAATGAAGTATTAAGTGAGAACATAAATATAAAATGCAAAGTGCTCTGCATAAATTAAAATTGTGTGAAATTCTGAAACGATCAATTTGTTGTGGAAGGATCAGAATAATTATGTGATTACCATAAATTACTTTTATTAAAATTCCGATACTACAGTGACCACTACGATCTAATTTATTTTTGGTCCAAGAAGAAATAGAGGGGGGTCACAGCCGAGGTAGCCAAAGTGTTCGGCGTTTCGAAAGGCACCGAATCAAAGATTTATATTGCACAATGGGAAACCGGAGGAATACTGTCCGATGAGTTGCAACAGAGATGGAAGTGAGTGTCAAGTGACAGCGACAGGTGCTTGTCGAAGAGAATTGTGACGAAAAATAAGACGACAACAGCTACAAAAGTCTCCACAGAACCGATTGCCGCACAAGGAAACTGTGTCGGGACTCAAGTGGCACGCGGATGGACTTTCAGGACAAGCCGGAGTTACGAAACCGTCCACTGGTGACTCAAATGCTCATAACAGGAGGCCTTACGCACTACAAAGCAACGGAAAAAAGTCATTCGGTCGGACAAGAGTCGTTTCACACCAGTTCCGACTTCTGGCCGCGTTTACATCCAAAGAGCGAAACACGGCAGAGGTTCGTAGACAGTTCAGTGAGCCGTACCGTGGTAGTCCACGGGCCCCACGTTCACTCTGCGAGGTAGCATTGCTTGTGAGGATTGTGTGACAATTTTAACCAATCAGGTCCACCGTGCTGTACAATGTTTGTTCCCCAGTGGTGACACTGTGTCGCAAAATGACATCCGGGACCGATTTTGTGGGCACGGTGTGAAGTTTTACATCTCCCCTGGCCACACCGTCACCAGATCTCAATGTTAGAGAGAAGGGTGCCCAAACGCTAGCCACCTCCTCACTGTTGCCTGAACTTGCCACTATTTTGCGGGAAGAGGGGGTTGTAAGTACCTCTAAAACTGTACAGGGTGAATATTTATCCGTTCCGAGAGGACTGGATGTTGTTTCGAATGCCGACAGGTTTCTTACACAATATTAGCAATGGCACTGTTCAACACTATTCAATATATACTCTAGAAAATTTTTTTTAATAAAAAAAAAGGGTTAGAAAGGAAGAAAAAGAAAAAAATTAATTTTCTCGTCTGTGATGGCTCAGACGATCTCTGACCTATACGCCTATTCGCAGAAATCCTTCGTTCACTCTACTGATTTTATGCAGAAACAGCACCAGATTCTATGCTCGCAACGGAAGCCGACAGTGGGGTGCGACTGATCGGGCTCCATGGGTGGTAGCTGTGATGTCCGGAATTATATATAAAAAAAAAAAAAAAAAAAAAAAAAAAAAAAAAAAAAAAAAAAAAAAAGAAGGGGGGGGGGGTGGTAATTTTTTGTTTTTTGTTTTTTTTTTTATCTTGTTGAAAGGAAAGAAAGAAAAAAAGGGTGAATAAAGGTGAAGGGAAGTGGTTCTATTTTTACTGGAATGAACTTATTGATGGACATCACAAAAATTTATTTTACCTATATTTTTTTTTTACTCATCGAAGAAGACAACACACCACATATAAAAGAAATCATCACACTAATAATATTCCACAGAATGATCGTTTCACAAGACACTTTCTAGCTCGACTGACTCTAGAGACTGAACAAGACTCGACTCGACTCTACTCTCTCTCTGGACCACAGCCTCTTCACGTCCCTCTGGACCAGAGATTTCAACTGTGATACGCTGATTATTTAATTAATCGTACAGCCGCTGGGCGCGCGCTTGGCGCGTCATTTAAATGGGGTTAAACGCACACCGCGAGAGGCGTGGGCTAGCGGTGTCTTACAGGTATCGCCACATAGCGACAGGAGATTGGTACGTGTCTCGACAGAGGAGCCGAACTGATCGTGTCTCATGTGGGATGGAGGTTATGTGGGATTGGTTGCATAGGGACTAATTTGGTAAGTATTTGCTTAGCATATTTTGTGAAATAAACTGGAGTTATGAGTATCATATCACATTACTTGGGGGATGGAGAGGGAGGGGGGGGGGAGGAACCTTGACAAATATAACCTGCAAATAAGTTAAGTATTACAATTTTTCATTATTTAATATTACTATTGCCTTTGCTAGCATGTTGTGCTATGTCATAGGTCATAATTTACAAATAACTTAATAAACTATGAACAATTTAATAAACTTTTTGGAGCAGTGATAAAAATTATTTTATAAATTTTTCTTTCAAAAATTCAAACTCGATCACACCATGTATGCTTCAAGAACATAGGTGACCAGTTTCGATTATATCACATGACCATCATCAGACCTGTAATTTAATTTATAAAGTAATAGAAACCTTACCAGACTGACAATAAAATATGACAAAATGCTTATGAGGATAAAATACAATAAGACTTGTTATACCTGTGGCAAACTTCAAATAATGTTAATATACGACAGACAGACTTATATCTAGCATAGGTGTATACTTGCAGTCAAGTCACAACCCACATATCGATAAGATGCCACAATGCCAAAGACCTTCACATCATCATTGACTTTGAAACCATTGTGGTAGTACCACCTTAGCCCATAGAGGGCAAAGTTATTTTTAAAGCTTTTAATTGATATTTTATACAATATTTAAGTAGTTCCATGGTTGTAAGGAGATATTTTATACATAACTATTTTTATGTTATTATTGTACTTTGTTTTTTAACGTTTTGATGATTATGTGAACCTGTTTTACACTGATTGGTCGGCGTGAGGTAGAGGGAGAAGAGTTAGGCGGAGCACCTTCGTCTTTAAGCCTGTCACTTGCTGGCACCAGTTAACATCACAGCAGCTGAGAAGAGTGCTCCATGTAACATCTTCGAAGGTTGCCACAGGTATAACAAGTCTCATCATATTTTATCCTTAGATGCATTCTGACATATTTTATTTGGTTTCTATTACTTTCTAAATTAAATTACAGGTCTGATGATGGTCACGTGATATGACCGAAACCGGTCACTTACGCTCTTGAAGCATAGGTGGTGTGATCAAGACTGAATTTTTGAAAGAAAAGTTTTTAATAAACTATATTTAAAATTATTATTTTAAATTTATTGAAGAGATGTAAAAGTTAGAACTATCACAGTCACAGATGACAGGAGTGAATAGGGTTTCTGGAGGTCAAAAGTGATTACATTTGCAGTAATATTCACAGAACCTGTGATGAAAGTGGTTAGTGTTTAGTAAACAATGTGATACACGATTTCAATATAAAACACATACATACATACATACATTAACACTTCTCACTTAATTTTTCACAGCTATAGCTATAATTTTAGTATCATATACATCATGTACACAAAGGTATCTATTTAAAAAGCATTTGTAGAGTCCACCTGCACCCAAGTGGTTATAGTTCAAGAATATTATGAAGACTTTATAGTTTCTTTGTTTAATTTATTATTATTATTTCTTTCTTATCTCAGACGTTATTTCTGGTCTAAAGTACAAAGTGACACGGACCTTGATCAAGCGTGACTTCCTTTTAACTGTACGGTATATGTTATATTGCATTTAGGAACTTTCGGGTAATTGAACATGTATCAATAATTACGGATTTCTGTAGTTGTATATATAAGTTTGGATGTAGCTGTATTGCATTGATGTACTGGTGGATATTGTGTGGTATGACTCCTGTAGTTGATAGCATAATTGGTATAATGTCAACTTTATCCTGATGCCACGTATCCTTGACTTCCTCAGCCAGTTGGATGTATTTTTCAATTTTTTCTCCTGTTTTCTTTTGTATATTTGTTGTATTGGGTATGGATATTTCGATTATGTGTGTTAATTTCTTCTTTATTATTGTTATTATTATTATTATTATTATTATTATTACTGTTATTACAGATTATCAGAACATTTCTAGACAGTCATACAGTACAAATGAACTACTTTTGTTAATGTTTTGATTATTATCTTTCATGTAACCTCCTGAGGGTAACGATTTGGGGGCAGATGTATTATGTCTAACATGTAGCAAGTTTTAAGTTCAACCTTATGTTGGTCGAATCTTTCCAAAAATTAAATGTAATGTGAATTTACCAAATAGAAACTGAAAGTTAATTCAACAGCCCATGAAATTTCATTTAACAATGTATAAAGAAATAAATACAAATCTGAAATAATTTTTGCACAGCAGGATAAATCTAGTGCACCAATTGTGCCACCAATGAGAACAAGGACCACTAATGGGTGGCGGCATAAAATTCATTTACAATAATATCAACAAACTCGTGGATACTGTAATCTCTTCTTCTTATTTGTTCTCAAGATGTGATGAATTGTGCCGCACATAAAATTGCAAAAGATAAGTGTTAGGTTTTCGAACTAAAGTCACTTTTGTAGATCTATTTCAGCACACTAAAAATAAAGAGACAGGTTAGCATTACTATGACAGGAGCACTGCCCAACTCAGAATAGTACAAAACCATAAACTCCCAATTCTTTAAAGAATCAAACTCCCAAGCACAGAACAGTTCCAAACATCTGATTACTTTTCTCACTAATTAATCTGTTAAACACTATGTTTAATATCCAAGAGAGAAAATGTTTGGAAAATGTTTGAAACTACATTGAATATCCCTAAGTGTTCTCATTACAAGACACTGGACGATTACAGTCAGTAGTGTATTCCAGTGTTTATAGTGTCAAATCTCCTGAACTACAGGAAGGTCATCCGATAAGTCCTCAGAAAATGCAAGTGACAGTGCTCGTAATATTGAAACGGTTTGCTGGTAGTCAATGTTATCTGTCACTAAGAGAACAGGTAATGCTGCAGCCAAAACCGTCATGCGGTTTCATTGTTCCAGTCGACTAAAACAACGAGGTCACGTTATTTCGTAACGTGGAAAAAGGCGAGTTTTGAGCAGTGATTAAACGGTTCTATTTAATAGGCTTAGCTCGGAAACAGATCAGAGCTGAGTGAAGTTCACGGCACATCTACTCGTGTGTCTGCAACTGTTTACAATTGGGTTTATTACTTTAGTTAAACATAGCCATATATCCACAAAAGATTAACAGCATTTGGAATGTCCAACGGAAGCGATCCTCAAGTACTGGACAAATGAATCCCACGTATTCGTGTGCCGTCAGCTACACTACCTTAAGAAAAACAGTTTCTAACTGTAATACTTGAGCTACGGTGTTAAGCCTTTTATATATACACTTCTTAAAGCTAAGATTATAACAAAATTTTTGAATTCACTCTTTAATGATACAAAATACTGTAAATCATTTTTTTGCCCATTGGAGTAATTAGGGAGGCAACCAGCAACTGTGACTACACACTCAGAAGCACAAACCAGGTGAGTCCTTCAGTAACACGGATAAGGCGGCAGTGCGACATGGCACCTGTGACATACCGAGTATACGAGCGAGCAGCGGCAGTGCAGAGCTGAGCACGAGCAGCAGGGCGCAGTTGGCGACGACGTGCGTGAAGGGCGTGCGGGCGCGACGCGGCTTCATGTGGCGCAGGCCAGGCAGCGTGTAGACGCCCACCGAGGAGGTGGCCACCAGGTAGCAGATGAGCGCGATCTCCAGCAGTGCGCCCACAGGGCCCAGCTTCGACAGCGGCCGCAGCCCCAGTATGAAGTCCTGCACCGCACACCGTCTACTGTCAGCCTACCGCACGAGGCCCACTTACGGTAATGTGGCCACAAATTTCAATTAACCCTCGAGTGGTGTATTTTGTATATATGTAAAGTACGTTACCGAGGTAAATGTGTACGAGCAAAATCATATTTTAATCTCTGTTTAATGAAACGACAATTCAATGAACTTTAATTATATCGCTCTGTTGCTAGACACACATGTTGCCCCAGATTAATGACCCACTGAGAACTTTAAACAGTACAGCTGCATCAGTCCCAGCCAACCACTTATTCGATTACTAATTATATTGTAAACAGCTGCCTCATTGTGGGACTGAGCAGTTAGCTCATAATCTGAGTAATTTTTTGCACAGAACATAATTTTTCACCACACTTAATGCTTATTTTATTTTGTATTACAACTGTTCACGTGGATGTATGACAACAGTATTTATCACTGTGTTAGCTGAAGCAATGATGAAGAAACAGGTATGGGCTCAAACGTGTGAAACAACAATGGAATAGTGCAAAACAATTTTATTTGTATTTGGTGCATTTTATAGATGAGCATGTCCACTCAAGGGTTAATAGTGTAAAGCTCTTGGATATATGCCGAGTAAATCTGTGTGACATAATGACAAGTGCCACACCGGATGTCTTATGAAAAAGAAGTACATTTCACCAGAAGATGACTATACAGTTGATGAAATGGCACAGTATTTCAGTGCACTCAGCAGATCTAAATTAGTTTTAACACGTCCAGAAAGAGGACAAGAGCATAACAGTGTGTTCGTTTGACTTTAATGTACGTGGTTCCTTCTTAGCCACTTTAGCACAGGAAAATTAAAGAGACCTTTGAAGAAAGAGAACCACTTGTATGAATATCAAGAGCTCAGATGGAAACCCAGTTCTAAGCAAAGAAGGGAAAGCAGAAAGGTGGAAGGAGTATATAGAGGGTCTATACAAGGGCGATGTACTTGAGGGCAATGTAATAGAAATGGAAGAGGATGTGGATGAAGATGAAGAGATGAAATAGGAGATATCACACTGCGTGAAGAGTTTGATACAGCACTGAAAGACCTAAGTCGAAACAAGGCCCCGGGAGTAGATAACATTCCATTAGAACTACTGACAGCCTTAGGAGAGCCAGTCCTGACAAAAACTACCATCTGGTGAGCAAAATGTATGAGACAAGCCAAATACCCTCAGATTTCAAGATGAATATAATAATTCCAATCCCTAAGGAACCAGGCGTTGACAGATGTGAAAATTACTGAACTATCAGTTTAATAAGTCACGGCTGCAAAATACTAATGCGAATTCTTTACAGACAAATGGAAAAACTGGTAGAAGCTGACCTCGGGGAAGATCAGTTTGGATTCCACAGAAATATGGGAACACGTGAGGCAATACTGACCCTACGACTTATCTTACAAGAAAGATTAAGGAAAGGCAAACCTACGTTTCTAGCATTTGTAGATTTAGAGAAAGCTTTGGACTATGTTGACTGGAATAGTCCCTTTCAAATTCTGAAGGTGGTGGGGGTAACATACAGGGAGCAAAAGGCTATTTACAATTTGTACAGAAAGTAGATGGCAGTTATAAGAGTCAAGGGACATGAAAGGGAAGCAGTGGTTGGGAAGGGAGTGAGACAGGGTTGTAGCCTATCCCCGATGCTATTCAATCTGTATATTGAGCAAGCAGGAAAAGAAACAAAAGAAAAATTCAGAGTAGGTATTAAAATCCATGGAGAAGAAATAAAAACTTTGAGGTTCAGTGTTTTGAAAGGAGCATAAAAGATGAACATCAACAAAAACAAAACGAGGATAATGGAATGTAGTCCAATTAAGTCGGGTGATGCTGAGGGAATTAGATTAGGAAATGACACACTTCAAGTAGTGAAGGAGTTTTGCTATTTGGGGAGCAAAATAACTGATGATGGTCGAAGTAGAGAGGATATAAAATGTGGACTGGCAATGGCAAGAAAAGCGTTTCTGAACAAGAAAAAATTTGTTAACATCAAGTATAGATCTAAGTGTCAGGAAGTTGTTTCTGAAAGTATTTGTATGGAGTGTAGCCATGTATGGAAGTGAAAAAGGATGTAGGCTGCAGTAGGTACTGGGAGATGATGAAGCTTGCACAGGATAGAGTAGCATGGAGAGCTGCATCAAACCAGTCTTAGGACTGAAGACAACAACAACAACAGTTTTGTGTATGCAACAACTGGCTGAAACAGTGGAAAGAAATGTTGTAGAGTGTCCACGGAGAGCTTTGAGAGATGAAATAGGTAAAAAGACAATGGCTAATAGAAATCCTCATATATCACAGGAGATATTGAATTTCACTGATTAGAGGAGAATTTATTAAAATGCAGCAAATGAAGTAGGCAAAAGGAAATATAAACGTCTAAAAATGAGTGACAGAATTGCTAGAGGACAAGTGTAAGGATATAGAAACATACATAACTAGAGGAGTGGTAGACACTGAGTATGGGGCAATTAAAGAGGCCCTTGGAGAAAAAGAAGCAGCTGTATAAATATAAGGAGGTCAGGTGGAAAACATTCCTAAGCACAGAAGGAAAAGCTGAAAGGTGGAAGGAGTATATACAGGGTCTGTACACTAGAGATGAACTTGAAGCCAACAAAACACTTTAGTTGAAACAAGTCCCCTGGAGTAGACGACGTTCCGTCAGAAATACTGATAGCCTTGGGAGAGCCAATCGTGACAAAATTATTCCGCCTTGTCAGCAAGATGTACAAGACAGATGAAATGCCCTCGGACTCCAGGAAGGATGTATTAATTCCAATTCCAAAGAAAGCAGGTGCTGACACATATGATTATTATTGAACTATCAGGGAATAAGTCACGACTGCAAAATACTGACATGAATTATTTACAGAAGAATGGAAAACCTGGTAGAAACTGACCTCAGGGTAGATCAGTTTGGATTCCACAGAAATGTACGAACACTTACAAGATAAGCTACTAAGGAAAAATAAACCTTTTGTAGCAGTTCTTGATTTAGAGATGACTGGAATGCTCTCTTTGAAATTCTGAAGGTAATGGGTGAAATATAGGTAGCGAAAGGCTATTTACAATTTGTACAGAAACCAGACAGCAGTGATAAGAGCTTAGGAGCGTGAAACAGAAGCAGGGATTGAGAAGGGAGTGAGACAGGTTTGTAGCCTATCCCTTATGTTATTCAATTTGTATACTGAGCAAACAGTAAAGGAAAAAAATATCTGGAGAAGACATAAAAGTCTGAGGAGGGGAAATGAAACTTCTCAGACATTGTAATTCTGTCAGAGGCAGCAACAGTTGTGGAAGAGCAGTTTAACAGAGTGGACAATGTCTTGAAAGAAGGATGTAAGATGGACATCAACAAAAGCAAAACAAGGATAATGGGATGTAGACAAATTAAATCAGGTGCTGATGAGGGAATTAGATTCGGAAATAAGACCATTAAAGTAGTAGACAAGTTATTCTATTTGGGTAGCGAAGTAACCGATGATGGCCAATGTGGAGAGGATATAAAATATATTTTGTATAGTGGCAACAGCAAGAAAAGCATTTCTGAAGAAGATAAATTTGTTAACTTCGTGTTACAGTGTAAAGTTGGCCTGGCACGCCAGTCGGTAATGAAAGGGAAGAGAAGGCTATGACAAGAGGTCAGCCGATCGCACACTGGCCCACCTCACTCCAGGACAACAATGTGACAGCGGCGGCCCCTACGTGAAGAGGACACGGGTGCCGCGCTTGACTCGTGGAGCCCACTTCTATAGCAGGTCCAATGTTAGCCACTTTGTTAGCTATCTCTATGTAGCACAGACTTATGTTTGTCTATTCTGAAGCAGACTGATTACTTTGCACATCGCCCTTTGCTTGTGACACATATCTAAGTTAAGTAATTGTAATTGATTTTGTAAAAAAACTCATTAATATGAGTTGTTCGACTATTTATCTAGCGAACAGAGTATGCAGGATTCCTAGACACAACACACTGAATATAGACTTAAGTGATAGGAAGTCTTTTCTGAAAGTATTAGCCTCGAGTGTATGAAAGTGAAACCTGGACAATAAACAGTAAAGACAAGATGGGAACACAAGCTTTTGAAATATAGTGACACAGAAGAATGCTGAAGGCAGGCCGATCATGTACAACAATGAGGATGTACTGAATGGAACTGGGGAGACAAGAAATGTGTGGAAGAACTTGACTAAAAGAAGGGACCAGTTGATAGGACACATTCTGAGACATCAATTTAGTATCACAGGGAAGTATGGGGGCTAAAAATTGTATGTGCAGACAGAGAGACGAGTACAATCAGTAGGTTCAAACAGATGGAGGCTGCAGTAGTTAGTTGGAGATGAAGAGGCTTGCACAGAACAGAGTAGCAGTAGAGCTGCACTGAACCAGTCTTTGGAATGAAGGCGATAACAACAACAACAACAACAACAACAACAACAACAACAACCATCATCCTGGTCTCAACTCCATAAATCTGATCACTGAGAATTTACCTTCAATGGCATGACACTCAGCAATCAATAAAATTAATGTGGCCAAAAGAAAAGGAAGGTCTCCACAAAATTTCCTTCTCAGTGTGATGTCTACCAAAGTATGAGAAAATAGAAGCACTGGGCCTCGAACACTCAGAAGGATTTTTGTCCTCTCGATGCAGTTGGCAGGATGGAATTTAAAGCAGTGTTGATAACTGAACGCATTTGTCTGTCTCACTTGACTCAGAATCTTGTTTTGCTGTTGTTTTCAATGGGTGTGTTTATCGTGAATCACATAATTTGTGAGCTGTTTCTTCTTGTAAAAGGAAAACGAAGGTTTCCAGATTTTTAACAGTATCACAATGTTTATGGGGACGGTTTGATGATTCGTACTAATGTGCACAAAAAATGTGCCAAGTTTGAAGCTGGCAAAATGAATGTTCACAATGAACAAAGGCATGAGCATCCCTCAGTCATGACGGACGAGACGGTCACCTGGTGCGTTCAGGGTATCACCTCTTCGTACCTCTGAAGTTATCTGAAAGCACTATTGTAGGTATGGCAGGCAAAATCTTTGACAGAACAGATCTCATTTCACGACCCTCCTTATGACAATACACCACCATTCTCACATCGACCTTCACCGGACACAATCATCTCACCAGCCTAGTTCAAAAGCAGATTTCCCGGCCATCACATCCTATCCTGATACTGTTGACCTCTCAAAAAAACAACTTTGGAGCACACCACAGGTCACACAGTAATCTGAAATGTATTGATACTTTTACAAAGCCAAGATTTCTTAAAATTATGCCCTCAAGTGAGATGCATTCTATCTGAGATTTTGCCCACGACATTTACAACAGCTTCTTGTCACCATCACAATCTCCGCAATATCCGTGTCAGACCTTATGTCCCTCCTAGACTGTGGCCCTTCTCCTGTGACCATTCCCACTACAAGACTTGCCCTATGCACCCTTCTACCATTACCTATACCAGCCCTGTAACTCGCAAAATGTATACTACCGAAGGGTCCGAAATGACACGTCGTAAAGTTGCGATTTGCGGCATACATAGCACGCAGGATGTCTACGTGATATTCCAGTTCCTGCTGTGTATGTCTTCATTAACGTGTGCAATCGCTGCTCTGAAGGGAATGCACAGTTCCTACAGGTCCTGCACTTTAGCATGGCAGACAGCTTCCTTCATAAAGCTTCAAAGAAAACAATCTAACAGGCTTATTTCTGGAAACCTCAAGGTCCTCCCCTGCCAATCAATCCAGTGACCTGGAAATATGTCGTCAAAAACCTTCCCAGCGATCGGGTTTGAGTGAAGAGAGGCACCGTCCTGCTATTTACAACCTGTGGAAATACGAACTGTTCCAACACATCCAGGTAAACAGTCCAGCCGGCCAGGGTGGTTGAGTGGTTCTAGGTGCTACAGTCCTGAACAGCGCGACCGCTACGGTCGCAGGTTCAGATCCTGCCTCGGGCACGGATGTGTGTGGTGTCCTTAGGTTAGTTAGGTTTAAGTAGTTCTAAGTTCTAGGGGACTGATAACCTCAGAAGTTAAGTCCCATAGTGCTCAGAGCCAGTTTTTTATACAGTCACAGTTATTGACACCTGTCCAGAGGAAAACAGCCCTCCGATTCAGTCCTGAAGCACACCACACCATACATTTGCCTTTGAATTGTGCACAATTTCAATACTAAAATGGGCATTCTCATAACCCCATAATTTTAACAGTTCACATTCCCCAGCACACGAAAGCAAGCTTCACCTGTGAACGTCACCTTCCTCAGATAGTCTACACTGTCACTGATGCAACTCAGAATTGCAAATGCTTTGCACTCTGACTGCTGCACCTCGTAGGATCGAAGCCTCAGTCTCTCGTGCAGTACCTCGAGCACAGAGATCAGTCGTAGCTGCAACTATTGAGATGCTCAATTTGTTTGGCCCCTGTTGCACCAGTTCCACATCAGCATCACTCATCCTCTGACAACCAGAATCAGTCTTCTTAATGTACCACTATCACGTGGTTGGACATTACGGTGATGTGCTTGTGTTGTGTGTCCAGATGTTCCACTGTATCTGGGTGTCACACTTTGTCTCTACTAACCATTCCAAAAATTGTGCCCTTTGTTGGGAAGGAGATTGGAAAGGGGGGGGGGCAGAGGTGGAGGGGAAGGAGGCATATTTGTAAATAAGTCACCTGCAAAAACAAAAGCTTTGGGTGTATGTGAACATTATGCTGCAAACCACCCCTTTGTACCTATTCTCCTTCCTGAAATGCACGCGCACAAACACACACACACACACACACACACACACACACACACACAAATTACAAAGGAACTGTCAGGTTGGGACAGAAATTGGCAGATGTGATGTCCATTTACAGACAAACCAATTGTTATAATTTTAGAAAAACTGGACGTTTTATTCAAGAGAAAGAGCTTTGCAAATTGAGCAAATCAGTAACACATTGTTCCACCTCTGGCCCTTATGTAAACAGTCATCTGGCTTATCATTAATTGATGGAGTTACTGTATGTCCTCCTGACAGATATCGTGCCAAACTCTGTCCAATTGGTGGGACTGATCACCAAACTCCTGAAACGGTTAGAGGACCTTGCTCATACTGCCTCAAACGTTCCCAGTTAGGGAGAGATCAGGTGACCCGGTTGGCCAAGGACAAAGATAAGCAGTAGAAACTATCACCACGTGTGGGTGGGCACTATGTTGCTGAAATTTAAGCCCAGGACGGCAACAAAATAGGGCACAGAATATCGTCAACATAGCGCTCTCACAATTAATGAAATATTTCGGGGTATTATCGTGTGTTGTAATTGGGCAGCAGATGACAGCCAAAAGGGTCCCGATACGAAATTAAACGGCACTCCAGACCGTCACCTCCCCCGGCTGTCGAGCCGTACGACGGGAAACGCACACGTCGCTATTCCACCACTACACGGGGAATCGCTAGACGCGGCCTCACCGGTTATTGGAGCTCAATTCAAAGTGAGACACTATCACCAAGGACAATTTTACTCTGGTCAGTGAGATTCCATGCCAGAGACACGCCTGGAGACACCCCGACAGTGGTGGCATACTGACCCGACTGGCACCCAACGTACAGCCTGACTGCCGGTAGTGGCGGCCTGGAGCGCCACTTGTTTTCATGGCAGGAACCTTCAGTCGACGTACGTGGCACACTTACAGCACAGCACGGCCCAGAATATTTTCTTAATTGCGACAGAGGTATGTCAACAATATTCCGTGCCCCGTTTTGTCGCCCTTCGTCTCTAGCCATCCCGGACTTACATTTTGGCAAAAAAACGCCCGCCCACAGCACAGCGAGAGTTTCTACCGCTTTCCTCGCACTCGGTAAGCCGCACCCTTGCCGGCACAATTGCCAGATATCTCCTCAACTGAGAATGACGTAGCATTACAGGTAAGGCCCTCCGACGGTCTCAGAATTTCGATGATATGATGTGCCGAACGGTCATAATTTTCCACGATATATCCCTCGGAGGACATCCGACGACTCCGTCGATCCGTGCCGAGCCAAATAACTGCTTGCGTAAGTGCCAGAGGTGGACCAATGTGTTTCAGACTTGCTCAATTTGTGAAGCTCCTTCTCTCTCATCCACTATTGTCCCAAATTGAAGTCATTTGTTTGTCTGTAAATACACATCATCTCTACCAGCCTCTGTCATATTTTTTAAATTCCTTTGTAACGCTCTCCTCCTCCCCTCCTCCCCCTTTCTTCTTCCATTATATGTGATTAAAGTTGAAAAGAGCATTCTGGAACATGAAGAAAGGTAACACCTCAAGAAAGAGGAAGATAAAAAATTCAGGACCTATTCTGAGACCTAACAGATTGATAATACACATTTATCCGTGCAAAATACTGGATGCAGTAGACAAAGATATAAACATAGAACTGTTGTCGAGATTTTGAAGGGACACTGGGATATAATCAGTGTGAATGCCTGAAGAGGGAGGTGGGAGACCAAATAAAAGTGGATACAGCATTACAAGTGCACCGAGAGGAAAACACGCTCCAGAAGGCTTGAAATTATAGGACACAATGACCGGTCAGTATTTGCAAATAAGAGCTGTAATTCCAAGTAATGCTCACAACTGTGCAGAAGTAGAAAAAAATAACACCCATCTTTCAGAAGTGTTGTGATCTCTCAGCTTTTCTCAGTGTGACTGATTAATGGTGTGCTTTCAGATATACAGTCAAGTTGTTGTTTCCATTTTACGCACAATACTTTAACATTCAACCCAGTTGTCTTTTTCAGGTGCTGCAAATGATGTCGTTACGTGTACACTCTGTCCGCATCCTGACTACACCATCTACTGCCGCCAGTCTCGCGCCACTGTTTACAGTCAATTGTGAGTTCAAATATCGTGGCCACGGTGCCCCTTTCGTGTTCTGTCGTTCTTTGTGGTCCAAAGTAAAATTCCATTAAAAACATATTCTCTCGGCATTTTCCAGTTCTGTGGATGCGACGGCCAGAAAGAGCTAAATAAATAGACAGCCGGATACCAAGACATATCCGAATTGAAACCTCGTCCACCCCATTTTATTAGCTTTTCCGCCACCTTCATTCTGATATAATCCTTAATTACACTACCAGAAACTTAGCATTTGTACCACACTACTGGTCTCATGTTATTTCATTTGACAATTATATTTGAGACGGTGCTCAGCAACAGGTGACTCGCTCTGTCGTTTAAGTGGGGAGTGCGACTGACGTTCCTCCCACCTCTCGGCTGTTCTAATAGTCATCAACATTAAGTGTGGCACACATGTTACACACTATGATCTAGATCATCTTAAACAACGATGTAGATTTTTTTTTACCACTGTTGATAGGCGCAAAATACATGCGACGTCACGTTTCTGTCAGGATCTGTCAATCTTTCTGGATATTGAGCAGCACAAGGAAGATAAGTAATGCTCACCTTCTCTTTCTCTCTTTCATCAGGAGTTCTCTATTTTGACTGCAGCGTCCACTCAGTTCAATGATCTGATTATTTCCTTTGACACGAAAGAAGAAGGATAGGTCGGAGAAGAGAGACAGGTGACTCAGATGCCAGGTTAAGAGAGTCCGCAGCCAGTAGGTGACCGTCACCTGGGGTCCCTGTCAGCTGTCCTCCTCCTCTCACTTTAAAATAAGGTAACGGTTATCAAATGTTTTTAATTTTAAATACCACTGCAATAGTAAGTTAAATATTACTGCAGACAAGACAAAATGTAATGACAGTACACCGGAACAATAGTCACCAGACTGTCACACACAGCGTACACCGCCTCCAGTACGTTGGCGAATGTCACAGTTTGACCGTGTCCACTTCTATCACCAGCAAAGTTTTCCCACTGCTCACCTCCTGGCTGAGTGGCAGTGCCTTGATGCCTATGAGCAGTCCCAGTGTGTTCTGCGCCACCATGAAGACAGCCAGCGCCGTCAGTGCGACCAGAAGCAGCATCGAGGCCGGGTACAGGACGTTACGCTGAAGCAGTGACGTCTTGCACAGCTCCTCTGTCGGGGAAAGAGAAACAGCTCCTGAACTCTAGCAGACGATTATTCATTTAGAAATGTTAGTAAGTAGCGCTCCCCCCACATGTACAATTTAACTGCTAAAACCACGTCTGAGGGGCAGTCAAATAAATACTGAACACCTGCCACAAAGCGACTGTGGAATAGTTCCCTTCAATAGTAAGCACCAGATGTGTTAAGACATTTATCCCACTGGGAGGCGAGACAATCAGTTGCTGCTTCATAGAATGCAATGAGTCACTGACGGATCTACAACCGCACCCACTCTCGCAGTTCTTTACCTGACTGAAACCGACATCCACAATATCTTTCTTCGGGTTGCCAAATGCGTCACAATCGGACCGTGAGGATTCAACCTCTGTGGAGAATATAAAAGTGTTTCCCAACCAAATTACTGAAGTGTAGCCTTCATCTCACAGGTACTGTGGGGGCGGGTGTTATCAAGCGACAGGATGGATCTGTCCGACTGAATTCCGACAGCCCGAGGGCAGATGGCAAAATGGGCATTGAAAACATCCCACACATCCCCCACCGAAGAAAGAAGTTCCGGTAAGTCACGACGGTTGCCTCATTAGAGTGCAGGGGCGTTCGCTGAAGCAGTGACGTCTCACTCAACTCCTCTGACGGGAAAGGGGAACAGCTCCCGAACTCTAGCAGACGATTATCATTTAAAAAGCTAAGTAAGTAGCACTCTCCCCATGTGTACAATTTAATTGCTAAGACCACGTCCGAGGGGCTCGCCGAGTTCCCGGTGTGAGGAACTGCAATTGGCGTACCGAGGTACGAAGACACTCTGCATAAACAGGAAAGTGAAAGTCAAAACACCCGAGAATGCCACAGGACATAATCGTCCCAATGCACGATAGCGCCCGCCCCCACACTGCCAATCTGATGAAGCTACACTTCAGCGATTCGTTGGCAAAAACTGCAACATCCTCTGCACAACTTGGATTCTTCAATGTGTAATTCAACATCTTTGTCAATCTCAAGAAAGATGTGTGTGGATGTCACCTTCAGTCACACGAGGAAGTGTAAGAAGGATGCAAGAGTGAATCCGTCACTGGCCAACCACGTTCTATAATGGTGGAACTAATCATCTTGTCTGCCAGAGGGAATAAATATACTAACACTTTTAGCGATTACTTTTGAATGGAATCATTCCATGGTCCTATTGCGAGCTTTGTTCAGTTATCGTTTGACTGGTCATTACTGTATTGTAGAACATGATACAAATACTAGCGTACAACCAAATATATTCATATATTTCTTATTTGTAATTTAGGTCTCCAGTCTTTAAATTATTTTTTACTTTTGAATGGGAAAAATATTAAAAACAAAGATTCCAAGACTTACCAAGTGGGAAAGTGCGGGTAGACAGGCACAATAAAATAACACACAAACACACACACACAAAATTTCTAGCTTTCGCAACCAACGGTTGCTTCTTCAGGAAAGAGGGAAGGAGAGGGAAAGACGAAAGGATGTGGGTTTTAAGGGAGAGGGTGAGGAGTCATTCCAATCCCAGGAGCGGAAAGACTTACCGTAGGGGGAAAAAAGGACAGGTGTGCACTAGTGCGCCCCCCCCCCCCCCTCCCCACACACACACACACACACAGTGTGTGTCCTTTTTTCCCCCTACGGTAAGTCTTTCCGCTCCCGGAATCGGAATGACTCCTCACCCTCTCCCTTAAAACCCACATCCTTTCGTCTTTCCCTCTCCTTCCCTCTTTCCTGAAGAAGCAACCGTTGTTTGCGAAAGCTAGAAATTTTGTGTGTGTGTTTGTGTGTAATTTTATTGTGCCTGTCTACCGGCGGTTTATCGCTTGGTAAGTCTTGGAATCTTTGTTGAATTTTCCTTTATTTAAAACTTGTATCTAGCAATTGGCTAAATTAATTATGCCACTCAAACTAAATATGAGTTTGGTAGTGTACTGTTCTTGTCACTTACATCTTAAATTTTTCTCAATAAATGACATTTTTGTGGAAATCTACATTGTGAAAATAAATACAATACTAAAAGTTGAGTTTTAACTGATGCCACACCCTTATGACAAATTGCATTTGACAAGAGATTATATTTGGATTTGAAGATGAGCTGTGGGAGGGGGGGGGGGGGGGGGGGGAACAGAGAGAGAGAGAGAGAGAGAGAGAGAGAGAGAGAGAGAGTCCAGCCAGTAATTTAAATAAATAAAGAACATGGCCCATATGGAATTCTCTCTCTTCATTATATTAAAAGTAGAAACATGACCCTCGAATGTTATGTCTTTAGTTACGATACTGACAACTTCAATCTGGACTGATATCTCAACTTGCTACGTGTCACCGACACTGTATCACAGATAATGAGGGCTTGTGTGGAGGCGAACCAAAGACAATTGGGATATTCAGTGATGTTCAGTAATTAATCTGGTTTCTATTTGTGACATTCAGACAGACATTCTGCGTCTGTAAAGAATGTGGTGAAAATGTTGCGAGAAGCAGCATTCTCAAAGCCTGTACCTCTTGAACTCAGGAATATTGTGGTGTGGGGAACCATTGCATGTGACAATAGAACTGATTGATAAGAGGCTGAATGCTCATCCATAGGTGAGAATGGTACACATTACTGTCATAACATTCAAAACTGGTGTATTTCAGCAGTATGATGCAAATCTCATACTGCAGTTCACACCACAGATGCCTCAAAGAATGTAAGGATCCTCGGCTGACATGGCTGGTCCCCCATTTGTTTCCTAGAGAGGACATCTACAATGTGATGGGAGGATACACACTTCTGTGCTTGCCTCCAGCCAGAAATCTTCTTCAACTGAAACAGCAGGTATTTAAGTGAAGGTAATAAACTCCTCAGGATGACATACAGGGGCCATCTGCTTCGAAAGCACAATAAATAAAGAGCGTATTTGTGATTATGGGGGGGGGGGGGGGGGGGGTTTGTATGCATGTGGACATGTATCAGTTACCTGATAACGGACGTGGCTTTTTAAACATGATAAAATAACCAGAATAGATATCTCATCCAGATGCAAGCTAAGTACCACATTCCACAGCAGAGAGTGAGAGAAACTCCTAAATGACCAGTCTAATATAAACAATAACTTTGTGCCAAAGCTGGCCAAAGAGTTAACCGCCCCCCCCCCCCCCCCTCCCTCTCTCTCTCTCTCTCTCTCTCTCTCTCTCTCTCTCTCTCTCTCTCTCTCTCTCTCTCTCAACGCTTCACAGAACACATCTCTCAGTTGGCAACGCCTCACTACGTAAACAGGTTATTTGGCAGAAGAGTATGTAGGCAGTCTGTGTCCTGTGTTGAATATGCTACAGATAGAATAGCAGCTTCACCAGCAGTTTAGCAACAGCACATATAGATCACTACACTGTAAAGAGTGCCGCAAATGACAACCGAAGTGGTCCTACTGTGAAAAGAAATGGAGCCCCAGACCAATACCTGTTTGAAGAGGCCCTGGAGAGAATTGGGATGCCAACCTGGTCGTCCGTCAATCAATGCTAAGCCTAACAGCTGATTGCTTAAGGACCGAGAACCATCAATGCATTGCAGATTTGCTCGATTTGTGAAGTTGTCAATTTTTTCTGAAACTGGGGTCACTTGTTTGTTTATACATGTGCACGACATATATCAATTTCCATCCCATTTAGATAATTCCTTTGTGGTGCATTTTTTTTGTCTTACAGTGCAAAATTTAGTAAAAGGTGCATATGTCTGAACTGTTTGTAGCTCGCATTTACAACTGAAGAATATGTACGACGAAAGTCTGCTTACAAATGAAAACTATGAAAACTACGTATTTCAGGCTAGTGATAACGAGTTAAAAATGGAGGTGAAATATGTCCGACAAACCATATACCGCCTTTATTCAGTTGCAAACAAGTAGCCAGAACCTAAACCCCACAGACGCAATATTAACAGCAAACGAGGCTCACCACGCCGACCACATTACAGATGCCGTCACATCGACATCAACACAGTGGTTACGAGACGGGCACTCCCACACGTCATAACAGTCGGTCACTCACCCAGGTACTTGCGGTGGCGCCGGACGTCTGCCAGCCGCGTCTCGATTCCCGCCTGCAGCTCCCCGTTCTGCAGCCCGACATAGGGCGGCTCCTCGGCAAGCGCTCCCGCCGGCGACATGGGAGCGGGGCACAAGTACCCGCGGCCCCCCGAGGCGCGCGTCCGAGCCAGCCGTTGCTCCAGCGTGTGCTCCTCCAGCAGTGCCACGTAGAACTCCACCTCCAGGTCGCGCAGGAACTGCGGTTTCACCAGTAGGTTCCCCACCACAGCAAACAGCCGCTCGAAGCCCAGCGGCGTGCACACTGTGCAGGTACGATCTCTTACATTTTGTCAAATGTACAAAGGTCTAATCAGTTTGGTGTGCAAATACCATCAAATTTTATATCCGCACATAATTTCTGATGAAAAATAAGTATTACACGAAAGTACCCAGTGCCGTATGAGGGAAGGTCAGAAAGGAATGCGTAATAATTTTATTACCAAAAAATTGAATACGTAAAAAAAGCACAAATGAACTTACATCTTTTACCTACTTTCCTACACAGTCAACAATGTTCTCAACACGTTTCTCCTATCGTGGAACCAGTTTCGATACACCCTCTTCCTGTAAGTCCATTTGGATGGAATACAGCCATCTGCGGAATGCCGATTTCACTTTCGCACCTGTCGCAGGAATTTCTCTCGTGTCACCGAACAGGTGAATGTTTGACAGCGCGAGGTCCAGTGCGTACGGTGGATGCGTGAACACCTCCCACCCAAATCTGGCAATTTTTTCATGAACAGGAGTTTCGACATCGACACGAAGACATCTGATGCCTCGGCATTAATGTTGTCGTGTTCGCCACAAAATGTGTGCCTCAACTTAACCGAAACTTGAATGTAGGTTGCAGCATGCACAGTGGTCCTGTGTTCAGTAGAGTCCACCAATAATACATCGTGCATATCCCAGAACACTGTCACAAGCACTTTCCTAGCAGACCGAGTCACTCCGTAGAGGCCCACTCAGTTTCAAGTGCGTAGTGGTAACCCCACGACTCATTACCAGTGACAATTTCTTATCAGAAAGTCATACCCTTCTGCAGTGTAACGCATTTTGTGAAGTGAGCTTGTCATCATTCACTGGACCTTGTGGTTATCTGTCAGACTGTTAGGCACCCGGCAAGACAAAATTTCAACATGTCACGGACAATGCTGCAATAAGAATGACAGTTGCAGACAAGAGTCATTCAAAACCGCTACCTCAGAGGTTCCGACATACTGCGAGGTTGCAGCTGCTACTAGCCGCCCAGAGCATGGCGAATCACTACGGCTCGCACAGGTCTCTCAGAAGAATGTACAACACTCTTAGACACCGCTAGGGTCCGTACAGCCATCCCTATACATGCCATGTACGCCCCTGTGGATGTCACTCAGTTTATGCACTTTGGCCCACAAATATCAAATTACACTTCGACACTTTTTAAGAGCTGACAACAGTAACGTGTGTACCGTGTTTGTTTCGTAGTCCAGACTTCTCCTGCTACAGCTGCACGTCAAAACAAAATACCTGTGTTGCTTTTCAATACTTACTCGTATTATTTCGTAATTGGTAGCAAATAAATCGAAACATTACCTATGTGTTTCAGATCTGATGACTACCAATCATTAAAATTAGGTATATCGTAATTTTAATTTTAACAATTCTCACACTAATTGTTTAGAATACATAAATAATTAAGAGGTTGTGACTGTCAAGTCATATTGCATATTTCATGGTATGTAATGGTACCAGCAAAAATAATCAATTTTCGAAAATGTAATGTAATTAGATACATAATCTACTCATCAATAGGTGCCAGTAGAAAATACTTATAAAGGTATTTAGATTTGCAAGCTTTCAGAGTCAGAGTTGAAGAGAAAGGAATGGTGAGGTTTAGGAAATGGGTACAGTTTGGAAAAGCTGCCCAGAATCCCAGCTCAGGGAGTAACATTCCCGGCTTACGGTTACCACCCCTGCATTATGTATTACTAGATCAATACTCTTATATCTCCAGCTATAATTAAATTCAATTACTTTTCGATAATAGGAAAAAGCTTTTAGAAGAATAATAGCAATACTAAACAATAGTAGTTACAATACCCATGTACCACAATCAATCAAAATCAGATTCAGGAAATTAATATATGGAAAATTTTTATATAAAAGAATAATATATTTTGTTTTCATCATCTGTAAATGGTAGGAATTAAATCTCTAGTCTAATTAACAAAATATAGATAATTGATTATTTAGCATTGTTAGAACGCTTATTTCTGCAATTTCAATATTAATCTGATTTTTGTGTGTTTAGAAAATGTCTTAAACTTGTTCTAGCAAAGTAGGGAATATTATAGTTTGATAATGATGTTAAACTATTTCATATTGTCACAGAAGAAGCTGAGCAGCACATCAGTGTGGTGTAGCAGTTATGGTACTAGACTGTTGTGTAGAGGGTCACGAGCTCAAAACTCACCTGAACTGTACTATTTTAATTTCAATATTCGGTTTGAGGACATTCTAGAATTATCCACAAATATCAAGAATCATTGTACTTGAATGTTTGGTAACTGTATACGTACCATATGTGTTCTGGCTGGAGGCAGTTCGCTCCGTGCTCTTGTATGTGAAAGTGCCGAATAAACCTTCGTTAAGTAAAGTTAGTGTTTGTGATTCATTTAATTACACCTTCTTCAACATTACATCATTCTGGTGGAGATGCCGGGTATTGGAACTTGTGATAGTGCACTTTATTGATGACACAGTGTCTCCCATCAGGCCACGGCAGAACCGCCATTGACGTGGCAAGAAACCCGAGTTCGAGCCATGTTCGACAACTTGCAATCTATCTGAGACACAAGAAGAAGAAGAAGAAGAAGAAGAAGAAGAAGAAGAGGAGGAGGAGGAGGAGGAGGAGGAGGACTTGACGATGACAGCAACTGTGTGCCACCACATGACACATCCTTCCAGGTTCTCTGGTGACAATGGCCAAGATCTAAACAAGTGGCTGAAGGTATAGCGTATAGCCAAATTTGTGTTTGATTAACGTATTTTTCAACTTGGAGGGCACTGTCAAGCAATGGTATGAGAACAATGAGGAGAAGTTCACCAATTGGGAAATATTCCAGGCGGAACTGCACGAGTATTTCGGCGACACATGACGACAGAAGTGCAAGGTTGAAGAGAAATTAAAGTGCAGGGCACAGCAGCCAGGAGAAACTACAGCATCCTACATTCAAGTCGTCTAGGAGCTGTGTAACATAGTGGATCCTAGAATTGAGGAGAATGATAAGGTTGCATATCTCATGAACCGTGTTGCTGAGGACATGTACAAAGAACTACTCCTGAAGGTGGTTTCGACAGCAGACGACTTCATAAAATGGTTCCAGTATATCGAGACAACGCATCAAAAAAACATGAAAGAAGTTTGATCGACTTCCAAACGTCTTACCTATGTCTGTGATGGAGGAAGCAACTGATTTCACAAGTGTTCTTAATCAGATAGAGAGAGAGGAAGTTCAGAAGGCAGACGACCGGGTCACGTGGTGCGCTATTGTCAAGAAAGGCGGCGGATATTTGATGACGCTCGCGCCAGAAGACAGATCTTAGCCGACGCCGACTCCGGGACGACGATGATGACCAAGACGATGTGGGCGCAGGACGACGTAGGTCACCATCACTGCAAGCTAGCTGCTGGAGAGGACGCTCCCCAACACGCCGATCAATGTCTCCATCGCCATTTAGAAACTCCAGTTGATCACCTAGCCGATCACCTATCCCCCTGGTAAACTAAAGGCTGCGACCTTCCTTGGAGGTGAGGCCTCCGAAGAGAAAAATCCTCTGCCGTCTATCACTACAAAGATGATAGGAAACTATGTCGTAATCCTCATGGATAGCTGACTGGCTCAAGCTCTTATGGACTCTGGAGCATCAGATTCAGTCACTTCGTAGAAGTACCGTCACCAGTTGCAGAAAACCATACTCATCAACAGCAAAACATCTCTGCTGAAAGTGGCTAATGGGAAATATGTAAAACCTACAGGGAGATGTACCATTCATGTGGGTATAAGTGGCCAAACACAGCCCTTAGAATTCATAGTCATACGAAACTAGTCATGACGTCATTCTCGGATGGGACTTTTTGAAAGCTTCTCAGGCAATTATAGATTGTGGTCGCTCGAAGACTACGCTAGACGAGATAAGATACTGTGGACAAGAAGATGCGCATCCGAGTGTGTGGAGACTGTGTGTGTTGGATGAAGTTATCATTCCTGCGGTCAGTGCTAGAAAGGTAACTGCCGTGTGTCATGCCATGCATCAACCCATGGATCTTGTAGTGGAATGTAAGAGAAGCATACCACTGAAGAATAACTTGGTCATCCCAGCCTCTGTTGTCTCATTTAAGAATGGATTCGGTGAATTGTGGATAGTTAACTGTCACCGAGAACTGCCGATCCTTCCAAGATGCATGTGTGTAGCAAACGCCGAGCCATCAATTGCAGAACAGCTGAGCGTCATAGAAACTTCCCATGATGAGTCTGTGGGCAAAATTAGTGCCACCACTACAAGACAAGATCTTCTAGTTCGACTATCACCAGATCTCACTAAGAAACAACAGAAGAAGCTACTTGCCATCCTGTTACAGAGAAACTTCGTAGTCGATGTAGTTATCTGCATAAAGATGGAATTTGACCTGATACAGATACGCCAGGCTTTCACAGTGGAGGGCGCGAGGCACAGCGCACGGAGCCGTTACGAACGCACACGCTGAGCAGCACATGCGCAATGTCACCTCAGAAGGCGATAAATAGCAGAGCTCAGCGCGTACTCGCCAGTACTACTACAGTGGTACTCACCTGAGGATGGCCAGAAGACTCTGCGCCGAAATATGGTGGCAGGAAGTTACTGATATCCAGCAGTTCTCCCATGTTTTTATGGAACAGTCAGTACGCCGGGAAAGCTTTAAACATCAAATCAAGCACCAGATTATCACTGGAGACCATTAACCAATAAGCCTGAGAGATTACCATGTGTTAGCAACAGAACATCGAAT
Organism: Schistocerca gregaria; assembly: GCF_023897955.1. Lineage (NCBI taxonomy): Eukaryota > Metazoa > Arthropoda > Insecta > Orthoptera > Acrididae > Schistocerca > Schistocerca gregaria. Next base: position 91,802,300 of record NC_064929.1, on the reverse strand, counting down.
AATTCGCGATGAGGTAGAGAAAATTATGAAGAATGAGATAAATTCAGCCTTAGCAGAGACCATGGTCATGACCAGTGGTTCTCGTCAGGAAAAAGGATGGCAGTTGGCGCTTTTGTGTTGATTACAGGAAGCTTAATAAGATACCTAAAGAGGATGTTTGCCCTCTTTCACAAACTGATGATACACTAGATTGTCCGAAGGGGGCCAAGTTTTTCTCAACCATTGACATGTACTCAGGATATTGGTAAATCAAAGTAGATGAGGCTGATCGTGAGAAAACTGCATTCATCAACCCTGAGGGCCTGTACGAGTTTAGGGTAATGCCGTTTGGTTTGTGTAATGCACCAGCAACTTTCAAGCGGATGATGGATAATCTTCTAAGGCACCTGAAGTGGACGATGTGTCTTTTGTTATTTAGATGACATTATAGTGTTCGCAGAGACATTTGATGAACATATAAAAAGACTGAGGCCCATTCTTATGTGTCTCCAACAAGGTGGACTGAAACTTAACCCAAGAAAGTTTCAGTTTGGAGCAAAAGAAATCAAAGTACTTGGACACCTTGTGTGGTGTGCGGCCAGACTCAGAAAAGGTGAGATCTATAACGGAATTTCCTATTCCTGAAAGTATTAGAGATGTGAGAAGCTTCCTCGGATTATGTTCTTATTACCATCGTTTATCAAAGACTTTTGTATCAAAGCCAGGCCACTCCAAGAGTTGTTAAAAGCCGATGCTAAATTTATCTGGGGTGGTGCTCAACAAAATTCTTTCGATATGTTGCAAAAAGCCCTGACGACTGACCCTGTACTTGGTCTGTATGATGAGAGAGCACCTACAGAACTACACACAGATGCCAGTGGATGTGGGTTCGGTGCTGTTCTGGTGCAAATTTTGGACGGATGCTTCTACGTCGCTTACAAAAGCAAAGAGAAACTACTCAACTACAGAAAGAGAATGTCTTGCTGTGGTCTGGGCCATGTGCAAATTTTGACAGTATCTCTATGGAAAGCCATTCATTGTTACAGACCATCATTCACTTTCTTGGTTGACATGTCTTTAAAGATCCAGCAGGACAACTAGCCAGGTGAGCATTATGTCTTCAAGAATATGACATTACCATAGTGTACAAAAGTGGAAGAAACACCAAGATGCCAACTGTCTCTCAAAAAACCCTGTGCAAGACCATCAATACTTTGATGAAGATAGTGACTGTCTCACTGCACTCCAGGATCTCTCTACTAACCAGAAGAAGGATGCCAAGATATCTCAAATTATGCTTGCCTAAAATAGGTCAGAGGATGTGAAAGGACAATTTAATGTAGTTAATGGATTACTTTGTAAGAAAAACTTTGATCTGTTTGGATAGATGTGGCTACCAGTGATTCCTAAACATGTGCGCTTAGACATTCTACAGAAATTCCGTGACACACCCGAGGATTTTATTTATTAAGACATACAATAGGATCTGAAGAAATTGATGAAATGCATGATGAGATAAAAGAAATTATTCAGGTAGTGAAGTGAGACGAAAATTTAATAATCATGGGTGACTGGAATTCATCAGTAGGAAAAGGGAGAGAAGGAAACATAGTAGGTGATTATGGATTGGGGATAAGAAATGATAGAGGAAGCCGTCTAGTAGAATTTTGCACAGAGCATAACTTAATCACAGCTAACACTTGGTTCAAGAATCATGAAAGAAGGTTGTATACATGGAAGAATCCTGGAGATACTAAAAGGTATCAATAGATTATATAATGGTAAGACAGAGATTTAGGCATCAGGTTTTAAATTGTAGGACATTTCCAGGGGCAGATGTGGACTCTGACCACAATCTATTGGTTATGACGTGTAGATTAAAATTGAAGAAACTGCAAAAAGGTGGGAATTTAAGGAGATTGGACATGGATAAGCTGAAAGAACCAGAGGTTGTACAGAGTTTCAAGGAGAGCATAAGGGAACAATTGACAGGAATGGGGAAAGAAATACAGTAGAAGAAGAATGGGTAGCTTTGAGGGATGAAGTAGTGAAGGCAGCAGAGGATCATGTAGGTAAAAAGACAATGGCTAGTAGAAATCCTTGGGTAACAGAAGAAATATTGAATTTAATTGATGAAAGGAGAAAATATAAAAATGCAGTAAATGAAGCAGGCAAAAAGGAATACAAATGTCTCAAAAATGAGATCGACAGGAAGTGCAAAATGGCTAAGCAGAGATGGCTAGAGGACAAATGTAAGGATGTAGAGGCTTATCTCACTAGGGGTATGATAGATACTGCCTACAGGAAAATTAAAGAGACCTTTGGAGAAAAGAGAACCACTTGTATGAATATCAAGAGCTCAGATGACAACCCAGTTCTAAGCAAAGAAGGGAAGGCAGAAAGGTGGAAGGAGTATATAGAAGGTTTATGCAAGGCCGATGTACTTGAGGACAATATTATGGAAATGGAAGAGGATGTAGATGAAGACGAAATGGGAGATAAGATACTCCGTGAAGAGTTTGGCAGAGCACTGAAAGACCTGAGTCAAAACAAGGCCCCCAGAGTAGACAACATTCCATTAGAACTACTGACGGCCTTGGGAGAGCCAGTCACGACAAAACTCTACCAGCTGGTGAGCAAGTTGTATGAGACAGGCGAAATACCCTCAGACTTCAAGAAGAATATAATAACTCCAATCCCAAAAAAAGCAGGTGCTGACAGATGTGAATATTACCGAACTATCAGTTTAATAAGTGACAGCTGCAAAATATTAACGCGAATTCTTTACAGACAAATGGAAAAACTGGTAGATGCGGACCTCGGAGAGGATCAGTTTGGATTCTGTAGAAATGTTGGAACACGTGAGGCAATACTGAACTTACGACTTATCTTAGAAGAAAGATTAAGAAAAGGCAAACCTACATATCTAGCATTTGTAGACTTAGAGAAAGCTTTTGACAATGTTGACTGGAATACTCTTTTTCAAATTCTAAAGGTGGCAGGGGTAAAATACAGGGAGCGAAAGGCTATTTATAATTTGTACATAAACCACATGGCAGTCATAAGAGTCGAGGGGCATGAAAGGGAAGCTGTGGTCGGGAAAGGAGTGAGACAGGATTGTAGCCTCTCCCCGATGTTATTCAATCTGTATATTGAACAAGCAGTGAAGGAAACAAAAGAAAAATTCGGAGTAGGTATTAAAATTCACAAGAAGAAGTAAAAACTTTGAGGTTCGCCGATGACATTGTAATTCTGTCAGAGACGGCAAAGGACTTGGAAGAGCAGTTGAACGGAATGGACAGTGCCTTGAAAGGAGGATTTAAGATGAACATCAACAAAAGCAAAACGAGGATAATGGAATGTAGTCAAATTAAATCGGGTGACGCTGAGGGAATTAGATTATGAAATGAGACACTTAAAGTAGTAAAGGAGTTTTGCTATTTGGGGAGCAAAATAACTGATGATGGTCGAAGTAGAGAGGATATAAAATGTAGACTGGAAATGTCAAGGAAAGAGTTTCTGAAGAAGATGAATTTGTTAACATCAAATATAGATTTATGTATCAGGAAGTCGTTTCTGAAAGTATTTGTTTGGATTGTAGCCATGTATGGAAGTGAAACATGGACGATTACTAGTTCGGACAAGAAGAGAATAGAAGCTTTCGAAATGTGGTGCTACAGAAGAATGTTGAAGATTAGGTGGGTAGATCACATAACTAATGAGGAGGTATTGAATAGGATTGGGGAGAAGAGAAGTTTGTGGCACAACTTGACTAGAAGAAGGGGTCGATTCGTAGGACATGTTTCGAGGCATCAAGGGATCACAAATTCAGCATTGGTGGGCAGCGTGGAGGGTAAAAATCGTAGAGGGAGACCAAGAGATGAATACACTAAGCAGATTCAGAAGGATGTAGGTTGCAGTAGGCCGTCACTATGTGTCCCACTGTCGAGAGCGCCGGAGGAGAAAGGCAGCTCCTCAGAGACCACCTGGCCGACTCATAGCAATTACACCAACCGAAACACCTTTCCAGCATGTTGGGATTGACCTCCTCGGACAATTTCCAATGTCTGCTAGTGGCAATACACAGCTTGCACTGATTATCTGATGCTCTGTCATTACAAAAGCCGTGAAAACAGCCGAAGCATCTGAGGTAGCCAAATTCATCGTGGAAGACGTTGTATTAAAACACGGTACCCAAAGGTCATTAATTACAGATAGAGGGAAAGTTTTTCAATTGAATCTTGTGACAGAGAGAAACTGTCAGTGCTACATTACTCAGCACATGATGACTGCCTACCATCCGCAAACTAACGGGCTTACTGAACACCTTAATGAGACCTTGACCGACATGCTGTCAATGTTTGTCAGTGTTGAGCAGAGCAACTGGGATGAGGTGCTACCTTTCGTGACGTTTGCATGCAACAGCGCCAAACAAGACACCACGGGATTTATGCCATTTTTCCTGGTGCACGGGCGTGAAGTGACTATGATGATGGACACTGTTTCCATTACATCCCAATGATGTGGACGACGACCACATCGGCCAGATGTTAACCAGAGCTGAGGAAGCTCGGCAGTTAGCTCGACTCTGCGAGCTGCAGTCATTATGCTAGCCACTGCCTAATTGTCTACCAGCCTGGTGACCTCTTCTGGATCTTCACTCCAGTTCAGAAGGTTGGTCTCTCTGAGTAGCTCCTCAGGCGCTACTTTGGACCTTATACGGTCGTTAAGACAGTTGTCCGATCTTACTTACGAAGTCGAAGATTTCGACCCTGACACGAGATGACAAAAGTTCAGATATACGGTCTACATCCTTCGAATGAAGCCCTACAAGGATCCTGCAACCCAGGGTAAATCCCGAGCTCCAGCGACAGGCAACAAGCAGAAAGGTGACGAAGGGCGTAGTGGCAAAACAAGTTCTAAGGAGATCTCGGCCAGGGCAAGCATCAGTCATCAGGAGTCGGAGTATGCAGAACCGATGACTCGTTTCCGGACTAAGAGACGCTGTTCACTTAAGGAGGGAGCAATGTCGCAGGAAAAGCTGAGTAGCACTGTGGTGCAGTGGTTCGAAACTTACCTGAACTGTACAATTTTAATTTCTTTATTTGGTTATAGAACATTCTAGAAGTATCGACAAATATCAGGAATCATTGTACTGGAATGATCTGCAACTGTATATATACCATATGTGTTCTGGCCAGAGGCAGTTCGCTCCACGCTCTCGTATACGCAAGTGCTGAATAAACCTTTGTTAACTGGAGTTAGTGTTTATCATTCATCTAACCTTCTTCAACGTGACAATATTATAAGTTATGTTTTGCGTTATTATAACCAGTAGTACATTGTAGATCTACAAAATTGTTAAGGCTTTCGTGGCCACTTGTTGACAAACTGCCTATTGGCTTCTGTCTCGGGTTCTTCGGCCGACGTTCATCTAATGATTTTTCTGACGTTTCACCAGCACGAGTGGCTGGCATTGTCAAAGCTTCACCCTCCATTGCTGGTGGTGAACTGGAGCCGACCTCGCGGCCGCAGACTGTATGTACCTCACGTGCCAACGTCCGAGGGCTTCTCCACGGTCATTTCCGGTGCGGTTCTCCTCTTGCTACCTGCGACGGTCATTCACTGCAGTACGAGAAGCCAGGATTCATTTACCTTAAGGCTTTCCTCTTTCTTGTTCAAACTGTTCACATGTTTTCGTATTTCTACAGCTTTTCTGAACAAGCGCGTGTGATAGTGCTTCCCTACAGCCAGAACTTCCGTGTCGGCGAATTTTATTATGTGGTCGGTCTCATTCAGTGCGTGCTCTGCCACGGCCGATTTCTCCACCTGCCCCAACCTGCAATGTCACTTATGCTCTTTGATCCTGGTGTTGATTGTACAGTCATTACAAAAAACTCTTCCACATGTGCACGGTATACGATATAGTACCGACATTGCAAATAGGTCTCTTTTCTCCTTCGTTGATCTAAGACACTCTTTGATCTTCCTTGTCGATTTGAAAGTCATCTTTACGCCATGTTTGCGCAATATACGGCCGATTCTCTCCGTCGCTCTGGGAATGTATGGCAGAAAGGCCATAACCGACATTTCTTTTTCTGGTTCCTTACTTCACCAAGTGTTTGGCTCTGTTACACTTCTAATATAATTTGTGGAGTACCCATTGCTCCTCAGAACAGTTTGCTGGTGTTGCATTTCTCGTTTGAGGTGTTGCAGCTCACATATTCGTCCTGCTCTCGTTACGAGCGTACTAATCATGGCTCTTTTCGGGCTCAGGTGGTGGTTTGACAGTTTGTGCAGGTATCGGTCCATGTGTGTCGGTTTTCGATACACGCTGTGTCCCAGGTTTTCGCCTTCCCTTGTGACCAGCACATCTAGAAATGGTAGTTTCTTGTCCTTTTCTACTTCCATGGTAAATGTTATGTTGGCACGGAGGCTGTTGAAGTGTGTTAGGAAGTCACCGAGCTGTTCTTCACCGTGGCTCCACACCATGGAAGTATCATCAATGTACCTGTACCACACCTTAGGTTTGCAAGTCATCAAGTCCAGTGTTTGTGCTTTGAATTGTTCCGTGAAGAAGTTGGCCACCACTGGACTGAGAGGACTACCCGTGGTAACGCCTTCCAGCTGTTCGTAGAAATCGCCGTTCCACATGAAATAGCTCGTGGTGAGACATGCACGGAAGAGCTTTTCGATGTCTTGCGGGAACGTGGTACCAATGTGCTCCAGAGCGTCACCGAGTGGCACTTTCGTAAATAACGAAACAACATCAAAGCTGACCAGGATGTCGTTTGGTGCAAGTTTCAGTTTCTTCAGCTTCTCAATGAAATGTCCCGAGTCCTCGGTAGAACGTTGTTCTTACGGATCTCTGATAATCCATACAGCTGAGGTGGTAGGGCTTCCGTGTTGCGCAGGTTTCTCTGTACGTCCGCCGGCAGAGAAGACACCTCAATTAATCGATTCGTATTCCGAGTGACACGCCGCGTCAGATCTGTGCTCAGTTTTTTCGGTACATCGTCAGATCTAATAGGTCTTGGATCTTTGGCTCATAATCTTCCGTCTTCATTACGACGATCGCATTCCCCTTATCGGCAGGCAGTACCAATATACTCTTGTCGGCGTTGAGATTCTTAATGGCTGGTACCTCTTCTTTCTTCAGGTTGCAAGCTGGTGGTTTTGCTCGGCGCAGTATCCTGGCTGTTTCCGTGCGTATTTCCTCTGCCCTTTCACAAGGAAGGGTCGGAATGGCTGCTTCGGTGTTGCAACGGTGTCCTCCATAGGCCGGACGTCGGCGCGCCAGGTATGTACAGTCTGCGGCCGCGAGCTCGACCCCAGTTCACCACCGGCGACGGAGGGTGAAGCTCTAACAATACCAGCCACTCGTGCCGGCGAAACGTCAGAAAAATCGTCAGATGAACGTCGGCCGAAGAACTCGAGACAGAAGCCAATAGGCAGTTTGTCATTGTAGGAAGAGTATAAATACTCGGCCTCGAGTATTGTTAGGCAGACGAGTGTTCGACCCACTAGAGGACAGATCTGTGCGTACAGTGGAGACAAGTTCTCTGTGCACGATACAGTTTTGGATTTACAATAAAGCAACTCATGTACTGGACATTGTGTAAAACAGCATATTAGAACAGTGCAGTGACAGATTATTTCAGAGTGTCAAACAGTTTGATTTAATATTGCAAAAGGCAGAATGATATGTGACTTTATATTTGTACTTTGTCAAGTAGTAGTGTTGAACAATGCCACGGTCCCCATACACGCATTTCTATCAAATTGCTGCACCTGGACTATTTAGTACCACCAGTGCAGTATGTGCTACCATCAGTTAGCAATGAGGCTCGTTACACCGAAGATTGGTCACGAGCTCGTAAGATACAGGTTTTGAAGTGAATAAATCTATGTACTTACTTTATTTCAGTTGTGGCCTACATCACTGTAGTGAAATCCATAATGATATCCCGTATTTATTGAATAAGCATACTTTAGCTGACATTTGCAGTCGTCGAGGGACACCGAAGGTGAGATATTCACAGGTATTTAAACCATTTTTTAACAACTCACTAACCGGTGGGATGTTACCGGGGGAGAATGAAAGACTGGCTGTCGGTACCTGCATCGGGCAAGATTTGGAAACCCGAGAGCTCTCGAATTTGGAGGAGAAAGTTGGCAACTGAAATCTCACGAAGAGAACTCACTGCAACAAAATGTGGCTTCATTTCAGTGATTGCCACCTCAACTTACACATCATATCAATGATGTGTGGAGGTGGATCTATGGAACAGAACTGCAGAAGTTTCCAAATGCTGTCAAGTACTGAATAATTGACAACACCTGTATGTCAATGCAGGTCTTGCTCCATCAACCTGTCTCCACACATCAACTCTGGAGTACAGTCTGACGATGGTGCTCCTTCGGACTGAAAGTGGTCACCAGTAAGTGTGATTCGTGCCATTTGTGTGTTTTTCTAAGAACAATGTTGTGATGCCTCTGCTGGAATCGAAGAAACTTAAGAGGAACATGTTGCAGCCTGAGTATGTAGAATGTTTTGCCTTCAGTGGCAATGGCCAGGAAAGCCTGAAGATTTACATGATATTACTTCTGTTTCCTTTCTTGTGTATGAATGTGAACTGTGTGACTTTCAAATTTGCTATTCATTTGCTAATGATCCCATATTTCTTGTTTCATATTAGTTGAGAACTTGTCAAATTCCTTTGTATCCGAGTACAGATGTGCCCAAAAGAAAAGGCGATTTTAATAATACGTAAAGAAATTTTAATAACAATATTAAGGAAATTTTAATAACAATATCATCATTACACTTCACACGGAAGAGTACAGCTATACGTAAATGCAACTGACTTCGATACTCCGATCACAAAATGTATGGAGGGAGTGGGTAGCTTCAGCGTAGAAACTCCTCGGTCGGTGCCAGATCCAGTTTTCCGTAGTGCCCCATACTCCCTTGTGACAGGTGACCCTCTGACTTTCCAAAGACGGAGTTAAGGGGTCTGGTGAGATATAAGGGCTGTAAGGACAATGTTCCACAACCTCCCATTGATATTTCTTCAGTAGTTCTGTAGTTCAGGGTTCACCTGACCAGATTTGACACAGCACTGTTATAGAGAAGCACTGTCCCACCTGAAAGCTCACTCTCAATGGCCCGCCTGAGCTAGAGCAACTTCTTGCAATACTGCTCAGAGTCAACCATTCGACCCCTCGCTAGTCAGTCTAACAGTAGGGGGCCCTCGTCAATCCGAAACGCAAATGAGCGTCACTTTTCTGGCCTTCAGTGCAGAGCAGGTTCTTTTTGGGAACAAGGTGAGCCCATTTCTGAATCTGCTTACTGTATTCATGTATTTGGTTTCATCTATAACTTTAACGAATGTGGTGGTCTGCAATATGAAAACTAAAAATCAATTATTTGAAAATATAAATATTCACTCTGCAGCAGAATGTGTGTCAATATGAAAAGCAGAATATGCGTCAATATGAAACTTACCGGTAGATGAAAATGCTATGCCTGACTGGAACTCAAACCTGGAATCTTTTCATTTCGCAGGCAAGTGCTACCACCGACCAACTTATCCACACACGAACCCGTACAGTTCAATCGACAGAGCATTTACCTGCAAAAGCCAAAGGTCCCCATTTTGAGCCCCAGTTTGCAACCACTTTTAATCTGCAATGAACTTTCCAAATTTTGCTTTCGAAAGAAGGCACTCTAGCAGTCCCTCGATAATTTGAACAGATCTGCCGGATGTGAACACTATTCGACAGACACTGCTCTCATATGCAAATTTCCTGTCTGGGTGGATACTGAAGATAAGAGTGTAACCAAATGAATGATTGACTCAACTGGTCAGCAGGCAATGTGACTATTCCAGCACTATATTATGTTCTTATACTTACACAGCAGGATCAATGCTCCGATGAATGATATACACGAATACAGGAATGGCAGGTAGTAGCTTCCTAAATCTGCAAAAAAAGAAAAATGAGGAAAATATATTCTTACAAACTGTTATTAGAACACACACATGCTGACAAAACACTGCAATCAAACATCATACCATTATTATGCTCACTCTTTCGCATTCTGAAATTAGATTTTATAATGCCCGAATCAGGGGACTGTATTAAAAACAGATCTTTCATCAGTAACTGCAAAACTTATAACTTGCTGCCGATTGATGTTTTGCATCCTCACGTATGACACCATACACAACAGTGTAACTTCATCTTCCATTTGTCACTTACACAAGTTTCTCTCAAATGACGTACCGAGTACAAAGGTGACATTACAAGTTCCAAGACTATTCTACTGCAACGCCAATTTGTTTTGTTTCCCAGTTTAGAACAGAGCTTACGCAATGTGTTTCACAATCCCTATTACGTGCTTCTACGAGTTGTATAGGAGACTTAGCAGATAAAGCTTCGGTGGGCAACCCACGTCCAGAAATTTACAGTTCAAATGTAAAATAAGTTTGAAAATCGGGTGACTTCCGAACCTTCCACAGAGTGTGCACATGAAGTCGACAAATCCCATCCCGTTTGTCTACAGGAGTTGTTCCGAGGGGCAATCGCATTATTCGCTGCACTAGGTGTACCTGTGGCACGTGCTTTCGCACAAAATGTCTGCAAATCCTGGCGCAGTGAAGCACGACAGTCTACTCTCCTCGTTGTCAGTGTAACAATTTCTTGCAGCTGTTGTCAGATGGAAATGGTACACATGTGAGAGTCAACAGTGGAGCAATCTTCAAACTTATTTTACATCCAAATGGTATATTTGCACAGATGACTTCCTTATCATAACTTTACGTTGTAAGCTCTGTCTACAGTCCCTAAAGGAATTGTGGAACACCCTCTATATTATACATTACAGATTTTACTTTTCTTACAAACCAGTTTTTTCACACTGACGCTCTTCACCAGTATACGGCCAGATTTCCTCGCTCCAAAGACACGATATTTCGACGGTCCCATTGGCCGCCACCTTCAGGTTAGACTGCCAGTGCACAATCACACCTGAACACTCCTGGAACAGGCCACAGCAGGTGAAAGGGCTGCCCTCTGAAAAGCGAAGAATTGCAGAAACTAAAAGATGTGAGGAGTCACAAACCGAGATGCAGCTTGTCGAAAACCAAACTGTTGTTTTATATCAGATAAGATAGGATGCCATATCTTGCTTAAAGGAAAACCTTTACCTCTATTAATAATGTCATCATAAAATCTCGTTTTGATAGATTCCTTACGTATACGACCCGAGTTAACTAGAAGCTGCGGCAATACGTCGATTGTAAACTGTACGAATAGTCTGTCCGATATACGACTCTTCGCATTGACAGGTAATTTTATATACCCTGGGCTTCCTCAATCACATATCATTTGTAACAGATCCAAGAAGGGCTCTAGTTTTGGCTAAGGGCAAATGGACACTTAATATCATATTTTGCGAGGATTCTCGAAATTTTCAAAGAAATACTACCTGTAGAGGGCAAAAAAGCAACTGATTAACAAGCATTCATCATCAGTTTGCACAGTGGTCCAAATTGTAACGCATGAACAATTTGATGGTAAGTATATCAATTTTGCCTGAAAATAAACTTTAGATAATCCAGTTCCTGTGTCAAAATATCAAAATCTGCAATGGCATAAGCTCTCTCGACCAGTGTACGCAGAACTCCCATACGAGAAGTGTGGATGACACGTTTATCATTTTGCGACACGGAATGAAAGCTCTTTGACTTTTATATCATTTTAACTGGCTTCGTCGATGCATTAAATTTTTTATGGAAATTGAAAAAGATGGCAAATTACCTTTTCTGGATGCTATTTCAGATTTTGATAGTTTGACACAGGAACTGGATTATCTTTTGGTTGTTTTCAGCAAAAATGGATATACTTACTATCAAACTATTTTCAATTTGGGCCATTGTGTGAACCAACAATGGATACTTGTATATCAATTGCTTTTTTACCCTCAGCAGGGAGCATTTCTCCGTAAATTTCAAGAATCCTCATTTAAAAAAATGAGAGATACAACTCTTCTCATATCTCGAGACTAAGGGAACCTAGGGTATATAAAATTCTACGTCACTGCGGAAAGGCTTATACGGGACTGACTACTCATACGGTTCACGACAGATGTGTGTCACACACACACACACACACACACACACACACACACACACACACACACACACACACACACACACACACGTTTGTTCCAGGCAGGAAAATTCTGGTGTCACTGAACATTGTCTCAATGAAGGATATATTACATCACTTAAAAAAAAAAAAAAGAGAGAAATTATTGCTCCGGCTTCCCGTAACTGGGACTGTGTACTTAAGGAACCCATCAAAATAAGGTTATCTGATGACATAATTAATAGAGATGGTGGTTTTCTTCTATGCACGATATGGCACCCTATTTTATCAGATATAAAACAACAACAGTCCAGTTTTCAACTAGCTGCATCTCAATTTGCAATTCATCGCTTCTGTTAGTTTCTACTTCTGGCAGCACTGCAATTCTTTACTTCACACGAGGCAGCCCTTTCACTCGTCGTGCACATGCCGCAGCCTGTTCACAGGATATAAGGGAGACGCAGTGGCTGACGTTACCTCAGTTCCAGCTTGATTGTGCACCTGTGATCTCACCTGTCCGCATACGGTACCCATGAACACCGTCGACAAGTGTTACGCTGGAAAATCTGTGTAATCATAAATTTTGTCATACATTTATATTTATGATTTGTCACAAGAGGAAAGTGAATGTGTGTGCCAGTTTTCATACTGATCATTACACGTAATTAAATACACACGTAAATACTATCGTTTTGCTGCAAATGTCAAATGTGTATCGTATTCTAAGAAATAATAGCTGAGCACTGACAGAACTTTATTTGTTCATTTATTCATATCGACATGGTGTTCTGTCAATCCTGTCATTAAGGAGAACCTCCAGAACAGACAATTTCTACAATAACAGGCAGATACTACTTACAAATTATGAGTAGCCTCATCAAATCTATAATTATGGTAAGTACTTCCAAATTACTTTGTATATACACAGGGTGTCCCAGAAGAAATGGTCAATATCCATTGCAATATGTAAGGGACAATCATTCGGAGTAATAGAATCTTAGTCAACATCATACAGCTTAAAAACTATGAGCACTTCTCCAGTAGATCAGATATATTTCACAGTAAGAAAGATGAAGTACTCCCAATAGCTCTTCAGGACCCATGTTTACTGGGCATTTTTGCATCGAATAATTTTTCCTATCGTATTGTTGATTACTTATCGGCCATCCAGTTTATGTTAGGAGAAAAACAGCTCCACCACCACCACCACCACCACCACCACCACCACCACCACCACCAACAACAACAACAACAACACCACCACTTCTCCTCCTCCTCCTCCTCCTCCTACTCCTCCTCCTCCTCCTACTCCTCCTCCTCCTCCTACTCCTCCTCCTCTACCAATGAGCCACTGTTACAAAGCATTTGTGTAACTGTTACACAGACCACTACTAGCTGTCTATATACTGGCAAAGTCAGTCAGAGATATGCAGGATTAGCTTTCCTGAGTGCAAATATCCATATTATTAAGTGACAATCTAGCGGCGCGGAATCCTGACCGTGCTGCAGGTTGCCTATCTAACAATTTGCAGGGCCAACAAAAATTTGATTTTCTGTATTTCATATAAATAACAATCACATTTAAAATGTTGACATAATGTAATCATTAAGAGGTTTGATCTTATGTGAAAGGTTCAACACAGTAGGACAAGTATTACAGTTAGAAACTGTGTATACATCTCGAGGCAAAAACCTGGACTATATACATCTGGTATTTGAGAAAGAGAGCACCTGGTGACTTCCAACAAACTTTAAACATAATTTAAAACCTGCTACACATTTTTTCTCACTTACATGTTTAAAGTGAGATATTACACATTAAGTTATTTGTAAAGCACTCAGATATTTGAAACTGTTTTAAACATGGGAGTTCAATTCTTTACCAAATCAGTTGTTTATTGACTAAGATACACTGTAGGAGGAGTTGCTAACGATCACTACCGTGCGTCCTGTCTAATGTCCACTGGCAACTTGTATCGACTTCTGCACCACAAATAAATCCCTACTGTGAACCCTAGAGAAGGGGGGAGCACAGGGTATATGCAAATTATTTTTACTTCTAGTATCTGTGGTGGATCTTATTTTGGTTTACCCACAAAACGTACCATTTTGTAAGTGTCGGAACATTGTGCAGGGCAAAGATGCAATATAGATACGCCCGTGCCAAAAAGAGAGATGCACGGAAGGAAAAATGAATATCGATCTATCTTCTAATGTTTGTTTAGCCAATATCAATTTTTTTCACTCTTCGGCTGTCTGTCTTTTCCCGTCCACTATTTGGGATGGACGTGTGGTGCGAGTGAGCTACGTGTATTTGTGTAAAAGCTTTTTTTACAATACATCTTTTGGAAAGGGAGGCAGTTTCTTTAATATTGCTACCAGAAACCACACTGGGAAGCAAAACGACCTGCAGTCTTCTAGAACAACGGCGACCTCACCTGTGATTGTATTTTACTGTGTTCTTTATCACGGCAATGGATGATGTTTGCTTCTCCTTAAGAAAGGAGAAGTAAATATCACACTGTTAAAAGAAGAACTAATATGCTAATCAATTAGACTCTTTCAGTGGTAATCATAGTGAGAGACAGTGGAGATGCAAAGTTGAAACGCTCGAATTGTTGCCGGTGAAAGAATCTGTCAGCCTCACCTCAAAATAATCCACATTAATCGCACCTCCCTTACATTGCCGTGTCTTAATAACTACTATACATTGTAACTGTGAGTTGCTCAGTTCAATTCACTTGCTTTAGTAAGTAAGTAAAGCTGTTCCCAATCCAAAGGTGGTTTAGAACACCACTGTGGTTTACTAGGCATACTACTGTGAGAGATGGTACATTGCTGTCTTACTCTCATCTTCAGACAGTCTTAACGGGCCACTTACAGGGGGACCTGCAGAATACTGTGGGTTCCAAACAGTTTTTCGTATCGACAAGCATTGCCAAAGGTGACAGAAGTGATAAATTGATCACAATAACATTAATGAGTAAACAAATTGGCATGCAACTGTAATAATACCTAGGTCCTCTGAAAGGGCTTCTTCAAAGTGTGCAGTTATCACTTTAATAGGTCCCCTGAAAGGCCTTCTTCAAAGTGTGCAGTTATCACTTTAATATAATATTCTTACAGCAATTTTTTTTAGAATGAACACTTTTTCACCTTAATTGCACTCTTCAGAAGATTATGCCATAAATGGAATAGGATGAAGTAACACTTGGAGAGGTGTGTGTGTGTGTGTGTGTGTGTGTGTGTGTGTGTGTGCGCGCACAAACACTTAATTTATTACTAATTTTAAAACCCGGGGGAATAAAATGAAATGTTTATGTATTTCTTAGGTTTCTAAAATGTAAGATCAAAGTCTTAAGTAAGACAGCACATTTAAGTTTGTGTCTATGTCATTAGTGCTCCATTAATATGGACACAGTGAGGAGCTATTTAAGTTTCTTCATGCCGTGCAGTGTCCTCAGAGTTTTGTGGAATTCAGAAATGATTTACAACAGATGTTTTTTTTTTACCTTATTTGTAAATGAATGTTAGTCAATGTATACGGAATCTCTCAATATACTCTCCACCAATGTCAATATACGGATGGCACTTTCCTGGCAACTTCATTACTCCATCACAGAACAACTTTATGGGGATACTGCACACTCACTCGTGGACAACTGCCCGAAATTCTCCACCGTTGCCAAATCTCTTACCTCACAGCACGTCCTTCACGTTATCAAATAAAGCATAATCAGGTGGCGAGAGAATTTGGGGGTGTGTGGCACAACAGTGAAACTCGGCAATGTCAGCTTCGCTATCACGCGGGGCCACGCACCATCGTGCCGGAGGGGCACCCTTTCTGACCACTTGCTCTGACACTTTTGCTGAGTCCAATCCCATAGGGCACACTGCTGTTGACAGCTGCCCCTTCTGGAAGCCAGTCCACCAGCAGTATGCCCCAAGTGTACCAAAAGGCAGAAACCTGCTTATCTGTGAATGGAGATGCACAAAATTTCTTGGGCTGCAGATATTTCCATTGCATGAACTGGATTTTTCCTCAGCTGTATGGCAGTGTCACCATAATTCATCAACAGTCACCAGTTTGTCCACAAAATCTGCATCTTCATGCTCCATTTCCAATGTGAATGACACTTCAATTCTGTGCTCCTTCTGGACCTGTGCCAAATCCCAAGTGGAACCCAATCCGCACACACCTTTTCCACATCCGAGTTGTCACAAATAATGGAGTGCAGCAGGGTCGCGTGACAGAGGCCAGTACGCCATTCTATTTCACCGAAGATTACGCGTCTGTCGGCCATAATCCGATCGAGGCTCGACCTCGGCGTTCTGGGAAGTCAGCGATGTCGACAGACGTGTACTCTCATTCTCGTACGCAAATTCCCTTCGAGTAGCAAGCCGGTCGAGTCAGTTGTAAACAGCCTTCGGGGCAGGAGCTTCTCGAACACACACTGTAGTTAAATATTTATGAATACCTGTCGTTTCCACTCTTCTCCAGTTAACAACAAACAAAAGTTTTCTTTCACAAGATACACTATTCACAAATGCCACGTAGCATTTGCAGCTACCAGAATCAGTTCGTCATCCTACGAGAGGAAGCGTCTGCAGTGTGAGCAGTATTTGTAAAATGACTGTAAATCATTTCCGAATACCCCTCGTACTTTCTCAGCTTCGCCTACACAGCAAAAGTCACCATTCTCACAAAAAATATTTGTTAACTGCACACTGCTCGAACTTTGCCTTTGGCTGTACTTTTGATCTATTTCAATATTTTAAAATGATGAAGAGCATTTGTACGGTACACTTTTTGAATTGCGATTCTCTTTCCCGAACACTTCCGAGTAATTGCAGTACTCGAGTCGTACTTACTGAACATAACCATGATGGTGGAATGTTGGTCCTCGAAGAAAGAAGCGATGACGTACGTCATGCCCAGCACAGTCACGCCCAGCAGCACGAGAATCACAAACGTCTCGTGCACCCTCGCCATGATACCCTACGACGGACACAAAAAATAAGCAAACACACTGCCACTGCGAGACAGATAAACAAAACATAATTTATGGGGAAAGTACTTGTTACCTTTACTGTCATTATGTGAACTTTCCATATCAATACACTAATATTAACAAAACACCAGATAAATAAATAAGCAGTCTTTAAACTCAGTAACTGCAATAGTACCGCATGAACAGTTGCGCAATATCTCCATCTTCAAAGCTGGTCAGTAGTAATGTAATAAAATTAAAAGTTTAGGAAAAAAGTTTACAAACTTGATTAACAAAGGGAATTATGCTTCAACTACGTTTCATAGCTGTGGCTGATTGACAACTGATAATTGACAGACAGAATATATATTCGATTGTGCAGGCTGAATGAAATGGGCGAACGAATGAATCAGTCAGTCATTCAATGGAATTGAAGCATAACGTAAATATGTGTGCTTATCTTATCTGATAGAAATACCTGTGTAAGGCAATTGAAAACCCCAAACATACATGCAACTTTCAACAATTTCTTTGTCTCAGTGATACAAAATTTATCACATTACCTCCCAGCTAACTTATATGTCAGACCTCACGGAGCACGCTCTCTCTCTCTCTCTCTCTCTCTCTCTCCCTCCCCCCCCCCCTCTCCCTCTCCATATACTGGAGGAAATGTGACGGCAACACTCTTCTATGAAGATGTTGCTTCTCCTGTTTTGGATTCCATCACCAAAAGTAACTCTCAATCATAACCACGGGACTGACAGAACACAATAAATCGTATATACACTGCCAGAGAAAAAATTAGTACACCTGGAAAGCTGACTTCAATTTTGAACCAATCGCAGAATATACAACTGAGGAAACAGTAAATGTACTGATAATGATTTTAACATCGTCCGCCACGGATAGCATAGCGACACAGGTAGTAGAGAGCGTCCACCCTTTAATGCGGAATGCTGACAGCAAAAAAGCCCAGTGCAGAGCGAACACGTGAAGCAAGCAGGCAGCCGTGCCACAATGAAACACTAGTGCACCCCACAGTGGAGTGAACGAGTTTGAAACGGGTCATACTGTGGCCTTCCAACTGGCGAGGCGGTCCACTCAGAAATGGCCATACTAGTTGGGCAGCAATGGCAGATTGTGCAGCTAGCACAGCACAGGTAAGACTGTCTATGAGCCCAGATGCGTCAACACTATCTGTTACGAACTGGTTATTAGCAGTGAGACTGTGGCCACGCACACCTCTAGCCTGCCTTCCACTCAGGTTACGGCATCGACACACCCGGCTCCTGCCACCGGAGAACACTTTGAAGACTTAACAGTGCACCACGGTCTTCAGCAGCAAAACACATTCTGTCTGCGTGCGATACACGGTCGTCTGCGCGTACGACACAGGACCGCTAACCACTTTCTTGTACAGTGCATTCATTTCGAACACACGGACCCTGTCACAGGCTTTACAGTCTGGGGTGAGACGAGTTACAACTCTCATTTGCCTCTAGCATTTCTAGAGGGGACGCTAACCGGCACTCGTTACGTGCAGAATGCTGTTAGACCCATTCTACATCTACATCTACATACATACTCCGCAATCCGCCATACGGTGCGTGGCAGAGGGTACCTCGTACCACAACTAGCATCTTCTCTCCTTGTTCTGCTCCCAAACAGAACGAGGGAAAAATGACTGCCTATATGCCTCTGTACGATCCCTAATCTCTCTCATTTTATCTTTGTGGTCTTTCCGCGAAATGTAAGTTGGCAGCACTAAAATTGCACTGCAGTCAGCCTCAAATGATGGTTCTCTAAATTTCCTAAGTAGCGATTCACAAAAAGAATGCCTGCTTTCCTCCAGAGATTCCCACCCGAGTTCCTGAAGCATTTCCGTAACACTTGCGTGATAATCAAACCTATCAGTAACAAATCTAGAAGCCCGCCTCTGAATTGCTTCTATGTCCACCCTCAATCCGACCTGATAGGGATCCCGAACACTTGAGCAGTACTCAAGAATAGGTCGTATTAGTGTTTTATAAGCGGTCTCCTTTACAGATGAACCACATTTTCCCGAAATTCTACCAATGAACCGAAGACGACTATCCGCCTTCCCCACAACTGCCATTACATGCTTGTCCCACTTCATATCGCTCTGCAATGTTACGCCCAAATATTTAATTGACGTAAATGTGTCAAGCGCTACACTACTAATGGAGTATTCAAACATTACCAGATTCTTTTTCCCATTCATCTGCATTAATTTACATTTATCTATATTTAGAGTTAGATGCCATTCTTTACACCAATCACAAATTCTGTCCAAGTCATCTTACATCCTCCTACAGTCACTCAACGACGACACCTTCCCGTACACCACAGCATCATCAGCAAACAGCCGCACATTGCTATCCACCCTATCCAAAAGATCATTTATGTAGATATAATACGACAGCGGACCTACCACGCTTCCAGATGATACCCTCACCTCCGATGAACACTCACCATCGAGGACAATGTAATGGGTTGTATTACTTAAGAAGTCTTCGAGCCACTCACATACTTGGGAACCAATCCCATATGCTCATACCTCAGTTAGGAGTCTGCAGAGGGGCACCGAGTCAAACGCTTTTTGGAAGTCAAGCAATATGGCATCCATCTGATACCCTTCATCCATGGTTTGCAAGATATAATGTGAAATAAGGGCAAGTTGTGTTTCGCAGGAGTGATGCTTTCTGAAGTCATCCTGATGCATGGACAGCAATTTCTCTGTCTCAAGGAAATTCATTATATTCAAACTGAGAATATGTTCGAGAATCCTGCAACAAACCGATGTTAAGGATATTGGTATGTAATTTTGAGGATCCATCCTTCTACCCTTCTTATATACAGGCGTCACCTGCGCTTTTTTCCAGTCGCTCGGGACTTTACGTTGGGCAAGAGATTCGCGATAAATGCAAGCTAAGTAAGGAGCCAATGCAGTAGAGTACTCTCTGCAAAACCAAATTGGAATCCCATCAGGACCTGGTGATTTATTTATTTTCAGCCCATTCAGCTGCTTCACAACCCCAGGGATGTCTATCACAATGTCCTCCATAGGGGGATCTGTACGAGACTCTTACGGCGGTATGTTTGTACGATCCTCCTGCATGAAAGATTTCTCAAATGCTAAATTTAAAATTTCAGCTTTCATTTTGCTGGCTTCCGTTGCCAGGCCAGACTGATCAGTGAGTGACTGGATGGAAGCCTTCGACCCGCTTACCGATGTTATGTAAGGCCAGAATTTCGTTGGGTTTTCAGCAAGAACTTTTGCTAAGGTATGACAGTGGTAGTGGTTGTATGCTTCGTGCATCACTCATTTTACAACAGCACGAATCTCTACTAACTTTGGCCTGTCCTCATTCTCCCAATCTTTCTTGTACTGCGAGTGTAACTGGCTTTGCTTCCCGAGCATTCTCCAAATCGCGCTGCTAAACCACGGTGAGCCTTTTCCGTCTGTAACCCACTTTTTAGCCACATACTTGTCCAATGCGCGATTTACAATGTGTTTAAAATTTGCCCATAATTCTTCCACGTCCATCGTACCGGAAGCAAATGAAGTCGATTCGTTTACTAAGTGGGATGCTAACAACTGCTCATCTGCTCTTTCTAGTAAGAATACTTTCCTAACCTTCTTGACCGGCTTTTTAACTTTCGTAACCATAGTCGTAATGCCAACATTATGATCACTGCTCCCTGTCTCAACACTGACACCGCCGATGAGGTCTGGTCTGTTCGTGGCTACCAGATCTAAAATATTTCCATTATGAGTTGGCTGTCGATTTAGCTGCTCAAGACAGTTTTCGGATAATGTGTTCAAAAGTAATTCACACGACAGCTTGTCTGTACCACCTGTAATGAATCCATCAACATCCCAGTCTATACTAGGTAGGTTGAAGTCACCTCCAACTAATATAGCACGATCCGGGTACTTCTGTGACACAGAATATAGATTCCCTTTGAATGATTCTAGAACTGTCACAGTGGAACCCGGTGTCTGGTAGAGCCATTCTTTTTCTGTTCTTCTGACAGGAAGGTGATGTTCTGTTGCCACAGCATAATGCTCACCCACATACTGCCCACAAAACTCAATGTGCTCTGCACGACACGCGGTACGTTCCCCGGCCAGCACGACGTCCGGACTCGCCTCTGTTAGAGCACACACGGGATACAGTCGGACGAGAAGTGACTCGTGCGACTCCACGACCGACAACTCTTACGGAAATATGAACAGGCGTGGTATAGTGTATCCGAGAACAGTATTTGCCATCTGCACAATAGACTGGTTGCCAGGGTCAATGACTGCACTGCCGCCCACCGAGGCTACGCCGTTTACTAATATGGGGGTTTCAGCTTGGGTTGATACCTGGTACCTTGGAACTGCTTGTGCTATTGATCTGTAAATATAATCAATTCACGTACTCCATAAGCACGGTTGCAACAATAAACCTCTTCATTAATTTTTACAATATTGATATTAGTTTATAATTTTCAGTTTCTAAAATTTTCAATTTCCAAAGTACAACAACAATTAAATTGTGTTCTATTATGTCTTTCCACAATTACATTTGTATACTCTTTTTGCAATAAACTTAGTCACTTTATAAATTTGATTGGTGGTTGTCTGTGTGTGTGTGTGTGTGTGTGTGTGTGTGTGTGTGTGTGTGTGTGTGTGTGTGTGTGTGAGAGAGAGAGAGAGAGAGAGAGAGAGAGAGAGAGAGAGAGAGAGAGAGAGAGAGAGAGAGAGAGAGAGAGAGAGAGATTCCTAAGCCACTCTGGACACATAAGCTATGAAGTGCTATGCTTCGCAACTGTTCGAATATGTCTTAGCTACATTTACCACACAAAGATAACACACACCACATCACATTGTAGTAATACTAACCTTACGGCAGCCAGGAAATCCTTCCGACTCGGTGAAGAGATAGGCAAATGGCAGGAACGCAAACAGTGAGAGGTTGGAAAACAGGAAGATGTTACTCCACATCCCTGTTCAAAGAAATGTATAAACACATTACAGAAGTCTAACAGTTTTAAGTGAGAAGTGTTTTTAAATGAGATGTGCATTAGTTACTACCAAAAAGAGTAGTACATTCACAGTATTGAAGAGCTTACATGGCACAGAGTAAGTCAAGAGGAACAGTTAATCTTTATTGAGGGCAGTTTGAGTAATAATGCTTGCACTGCTGCGTACATTTTCATGATTTTTAGTATTATATGCAAAAGAGAAACATACATATTAAATTTGAAGATAACATTATGCAACGAGCAGATTTCTCAATTGGTAAATGTCAACTCACTATTCTCTTAATGACACATGCGCAATTACTAGCAAAGTAGCTCAACATAAAACCACGTCTGTGCTGAAACAAGGCTAACAGAGACTATATACACTATGTGATCAAAGGTATCCAGACACCCCCAAAAACACACGTTTTTCATATTAGGTGTATTGTGCTTTCACCTACTGCCAGGTACTCCATATCAGCGATCTCAGTAATCATTAGATATCATGAGAGAGCAGAATGGGGCACTCTGCAGAACTCACGGACTTTGAACATGGTCAGCTGATTGGGTGTCACTTGTGTCATACATTTGTATACGAGATTTCCACATTCCTAAACATCTCTAGGTCCACTGTTTCCGATGTGATAGTCAAGTGGAAAGCGAAGGGACATGTACAGCACACATGCGTACAGGCCGACCTAACCTGTTGATTGACAGAGACCGCCGACAATTGAAGAGCGTTGTAATGTGTAATAGGCAGACCTCTACCAGCCAAACTGCATCAGGATCCACTGCAAGTACTATGACAGTTCGGTGGGAGGTGAGAAAACTTGGATTTTATGGCTGAGCGGCTGCTCATAAGCCACGCATCAACCCAGTAAATGCCAAACGACAATCCCTTTGTGTAAGTAGCATAAATATTGTACAAATGAACAGTGGAAAAATGTTGTGAGGTGTGACGAATCACGGTAAACAATGTGGTGATCTGATGGCAGGGTGTGGGTATGGCGAATGCCCTGTGAACATCATCTGACAGT
Organism: Schistocerca gregaria; assembly: GCF_023897955.1. Taxonomy (NCBI): domain Eukaryota; kingdom Metazoa; phylum Arthropoda; class Insecta; order Orthoptera; family Acrididae; genus Schistocerca; species Schistocerca gregaria. The sequence goes on along the minus strand of NC_064929.1, from coordinate 91,779,103 downwards.
GTATGTAGTGCCAAGAGTAAAATTAGGAGGCGGTGGTGTTACAGCGTCGTCGTGTTTTTCATTGGGGGGGGGGGGGCTTGCACCCCCCCTTTTTTTTTTTGTTTGAGTGGCCCTGTCACAGCACAGGCTTACATTGATGTTTTAAGCACCTTCGTGCGTCTCGTTGTTGAAGAGCAAATCAACTGCATCTTTCGACACAATCGAGCACTTGTTCATAGCACACGGGCTTTGGTGGACTGGTTACATGACAATAACATCCCTGTAATGGACTGGCCTGTACAGTGACATGACCTGACTCCTTAGAACACCTATGGGACGTTTAGGAATGCCGACTTCGTGCAAGGCCACACCGACCAGCATGACACCTCTCCTCAGTGCAGCACTTGGGCTGCCATTCACCAAGGGGGGCAAAATATATATGAGAGAGAGAGTGTGTGTGTGTGTGTGTGTGTGTGTGTGTGTGTGTGTGTGAGAGAGAGAGAGAGAGAGAGAGAGAGAGAGAGAGAGAGAGAGAGAGAGAGAGAGAGAGAGAGAGAGAGCGGGGGGGAGAGACAGAGAATGCGAGCGGGGGGGAGAGACAGAGAATGCGAGCGGGGGGGGAGAGACAGAGAATGCGAGCGGGGGGGAGAGACAGAGAATGCGAGGGGGGGAGAGACAGAGAATGCGAGGGGGGGGAGAGACAGAGAGAGAAAGAGAGGGGGAGAGACAGAGAGAGAAAGAGAGGGGGAGAGACAGAGAGAGAAAGAGAGGGGGAGAGACAGAGAGAGAAAGAGAGGGGGAGAGACAGAGAGAGAAAGAGAGGGGGAGAGACAGAGAGAGAAAGAGAGGGGGAGAGACAGAGAGAGAGAAAGAGAGGGGGAGAGACAGAGAGAGAAAGAGAGAGAAAGAGAGGGGGGGAGGCAGAGAGAGGGGGGAGACAGAGAGAGAAAGAGAGGGGGGGAGACAGAGAAAGAGAAAGAGAGGGGGGGAGACAGAGAAAGAGAAAGAGAGGGGGAGAGACAGAGAAAGAGAGGGGGAGAGACAGAGAAAGAGAGGGGGAGAGACAGAGAAAGAGAGGGGGAGAGACAGAGAAAGAGAGGGGGAGAGACAGAGAAAGAGAGGGGGAGAGACAGAGAAAGAGAGGGGGAGAGACAGAGAAAGAGAGGGGGAGAGACAGAGAAAGAGAGGGGGAGAGACAGAGAAAGAGAGGGGGAGAGACAGAGAAAGAGAGGGGGAGAGACAGAGAAAGAGAGGGGGAGAGACAGAGAAAGAGAGGGGGAGAGACAGAGAAAGAGAGGGGGAGAGACAGAGAAAGAGAGGGGGAGAGACAGAGAAAGAGAGGGGGAGAGACAGAGAAAGAGAGGGGGAGAGACAGAGAAAGAGAGGGGGAGAGACAGAGAAAGAGAGGGGGAGAGACAGAGAAAGAGAGGGGGAGAGACAGAGAAAGAGAGGGGGAGAGACAGAGAAAGAGAGGGGGAGAGACAGAGAAAGAGAGGGGGAGAGACAGAGAAAGAGAGGGGGAGAGACAGAGAAAGAGAGGGGGAGAGACAGAGAAAGAGAGGGGGAGAGACAGAGAAAGAGAGGGGGAGAGACAGAGAAAGAGAGGGGGAGAGACAGAGAAAGAGAGGGGGAGAGACAGAGAAAGAGAGGGGGAGAGACCGAAAGAGAGGGGGAGAGACCGAAAGAGAGGGGGAGAGACCGAAAGAGAGGGGGAGAGACCGAAAGAGAGGGGGAGAGACCGAAAGAGAGGGGGAGAGACCGAAAGAGAGGGGGAGAGACCGAAAGAGAGAAGGGTGAGGGGTGGGTGAGTGAGTGAGAGAGAGAGGGGTGAGGGGGGGTGAGTGAGAGAGAGAGAGCACCCTATGAAGGGGGGGGTGGAGGAAGAGTGGTGGGAGATAGCAGCCTATCAACTGAATTGGGAATAAATTGTGTGGGCAGAAGAGGGAAGGGATAAGGTAAGGTGAGGCAGTGGGAAGCATATTAATGAAGGGTTAGAAATTGCTAGAGCAGAGGATATACTGGAGGGACAATTGTCAGGTGTGTAGTTCTCAGAAACTACTGCTGGAAGAGACTATCGAAAATTGTCGCACAGCTAGGCAGCTGTTGTCGTCATTTGCGTTGTTGGGCGCAGCATGTTTGGCAACTGAATTGCCAAATTTGCCGTTTTCCCCCGTTCGGCAGTGGGTATTCGTGTGATATATGACATGGTTACTTTCTCATGAGGCCCTGCCTGTCACAGTGTAGGACATGCCTGTAATTGAACTGGGGTAGCACCTGGGTCGACGGCGTGGGCGCAGGGCTGGAGTAATGAGCGACAAGCGTGTTCTGCAGACGGGGTGGCGGCAGAACACACCTCTGGGGTGACGTTGGTAGGATATTCATCATCTCACAGCATGGCAAGAGCTAGTCTAAGCACAAGTGAAGGATGTGGTTGGGCTTTTTAAGCCCAGGGTGATAGTAGGTAACCAGAGGAGTGCTAGAAGCCATCTGGTTAACAGGTTTACAGTACAGAAGGTGGGACAAGAGTTATTTTTACGGACGAGTTGGACAGCTGTCGATAAAAGATTATGACAGTATTTTAAATTGAATTCATAACTATATGAAAATGAAATTTTTGTCACCTCTACAAGATGTTATATGCTCAATCTGCTACTGCAACTGGATGGCCATGCATTTCGAAATATACAAGGGACCTCCAATACAAAGTTTACATATTTCGTAAAGAAACATTATATACGATTTATCATACTAAAATAATTTTATTGATACTGTACAACACTTTCTATAGAGTCAGCATGTTGTTCTAAGCATTACTGGTAATGTGAGAAAGTTGTTATACCAGGGCGGTTCCTGAGCTCGTAACCAACTGTTCACTGTCAACCTAACTTCGTCATTGGCATTAAAATGCTTACCTCCTAGTTGACTTCTGCGTTGCGGCAATGTGAAAATCACTTTAAGCAAGATCTAGTGAATATGGAAGATGGAGGAACACTTCCCACTGAATCCTCTGAGCTCTGACT